>NC_043968.1:59360875-59593375 GCF_902148855.1 Sphaeramia orbicularis
ACATCTTTGAGGAGAACCCAGACACTGTTCTGCTTGAATGACATCCTACAGAAGTAGTTCAGTACTAGGAACAATTTGTTGTTTTTTTAAGATAGAGGTGACCATATTTGGACAAAAGGGTGGGGATTGAAAAGAACAAGAGGTGATAGTAGTGACAGTCATTAAACTCTAGCACGGTCATCTTAGTCTAAATATGTTTCCTTCAATAAACAGGAGCCTGACTCAGCACATGAGATGTTTGGAAAGCTTCTATTCGTCCCAAGATTGTATAAGTGGTGAAGTAATTTACAAAAAGGACCCTAAGTACACTTATTATGTTTATGTTTATGCATTTGGCAGACGCTTTTTTCCAAAGCGTTTGGAACAAGTGAACAAGACCAGAATGACTTCTAGAAAAAGCAGATTTAGTACTTCTAAAAATAATTTTACGTTGGAAGTGAGGTTTGTCGGAAGCCAACATCTAGTGCACAGGTGTCAAACATGCAGCCCGGGGGCCAAATCCAGCCTGCCAAAGGACCCAATGCAGCCCGCGGCACAAAAATGACACAGAAGATATTAACAGTCTAGGGTGTTCAGCTGGTTTTAGTTAAGGGGCCACATTCAGCTCAGTGTGATCTCAATTAAAAGAATAAAATAAACAATAAAATGTAAACCTGAAAATGAAGTACAATTTTAACTAGATTTTAGTAATTGTTTTGCACATTTTTAGATCAGATCTGTAAATTGTTAATAATAATTTGACACATGATATTGTAGAAATCATCCCTTTTTAAGGTCCAAATTCCAAACTTGAAAATGTTAACATTATGTCTGCTACCAAATATTTGTGTAACATTGTGTGTAATGCACATGCACAAATGATAAGTTGAGGCATAATATTGTTAAAATTACACTCATTTTTCTTCAGAAATTTCAGTTGTACTGGTTAGTCACGTTTTTTTTTTTTTTTTTTTTTTGTGAAAGGGCAGTTCATTAATTTAAATATTTTCATAATTTTGTGTTCTTTATTGCACTAAAACAAAGAGAAAAACATGGAGTTGACATTATTTATAGGTTATTATGCTGTTATTTTAATGGTTTGGCCTGCTTGAGATCAAACTGGCCTCTGAACTACAATGAGTTTGACACCCCTGATCTAGTGGCTGTCAGTGGTATTACACAAATAGATACTTTGTCTCAGTGGTTGGTCCATGTTCTGTCTATTATTCAGACATACTACACCAAACTACTTGTGTATGTTGTGAGTAGTATATTACAACCACATCTTAAATTGAAACCAAAGTGTTATAATTTCTAAACCTCCAAACCCTACATTTTGTAAGACAGTTTATAATATGGTGATAAGAATCCTTACAAGTTCTCATATGAACAAAACTTACACACACCATTTTTTTCTCTCATCATTTAATACCAGAGATTTTTTTTTTTTGATGGGAAAAAAAAAAAATGCCATGCTATGTGGTCGCAGGCGTAAGTCAATAAATCACTGGACCCTTAAATAAAGCTGAACCTAGTGTTGCTTGGGACCCAGAGGCAACAAATGAGACTTGAAAGCCAAACCCAACCCCAAACCAATGGAGAAGTACCTTTAAGTGTAGTTTAAGTTTAAGTGCAATACCACGGACGACCTGTAGATACTCTTGTCTCCCATAGAGATTGAACTTCATTTTTTCTCAGGAGTCATTCCAGTGTTTTTTGCTTTATTTAGACCCTCTAATAAGAGCTGGTGGTCCCTTTCTTAAATCATTGCTGAGTCTATATGTTTTTTGGGGGTTATAGAGGCTTTGACTGACAGGTTTGAGTGATAGCTAACGTTTGCTGAGTTGGATTTTCAAAACTTTTGTATAAAACTTCTTTTGTTTCTGTTAGTCATCTCTCTTTTATGAAATTGTCCAAATATGGTCACTTCTGACTTCACATGATCTCGATAAATCCTCAACATGGTAGTCAACAATCCGATGGGAGGGTGTCACAGAAATTTATCTACTTTTTATATAAGGTCTACAGTCTAATTTTTCTTCCTTTATAATGAAATAAATTCTGTTTGCTGTTTAACACTGCGACCCACATTCACGACCTCATGTTGTAACTAGTTTTGCAGCAATGAAAGGAATAGTGTCCCTTGTTTTAGCAGGGAAAACGAACATGATGAAAAGTCTGTGCGCTCCACTATTGTGTAATGAAAGATGGTGAGCAGCTACCACAACAAAGTGTGCAATATCCAATAGATTACGGAGCAGGTGGGATTTAATACTCGACTGGACTGTTCAAAGCAGGTGCTTTGGAGGGTGTGCATATTCCTAACAGCATATGTGTTGGTGTGTGCGGAGCTTTGTGGTTTGTGTATGTGTGTTTAGAAGCTGCATTTCTGTTTGTATTTGTGTGTAGGTGTGTGTATCTGTGTGTCAGTCAGTCTATGAGTGTTTAAAGCCTCAGTCATTGGACCCGAGGGAAAGGAAAATGAAGGAAAAGGCACAGGGCAAAGTTGCAGCGTGGGGGTCTGTATCGAACCTGGGCCATCTACCCACGATCCCTGCTGCATCCAATTTCAGCACCAACGCTTCCTGTTAAACCCCATCAAACAGACACACGGTGGCACAAAGGAAAACCTCATCTCCACGGGAAACTAATCCGCCGGTGTGCGCTGTAAGCCTGTCAGGTTTTTTTTTTTTTTTTTTTTTTTTTTTTTTTTTTTTATTGAAAGAAGTCATCACTCATTTCGCCAAAGATTAAAAGTATGGCTAAATTGAGAAAATCCGCTTAGGAATTCTGAATTTAAATACTGAGTTGGAGGGGCAGCTAGGAGAGATGCCAAGGCTTGTGGGGAGCACAGACAGGTATGGGAGGTGAGATAAATTGAAAATATACATATTTGTTTTTGTAGTTGGATTCCCATAACCATCAGAATGTTTTTTTTTTTTTTATATATATATTTGAGTAAAAGCAGAAGGTGGAGGGGAGCTGGAAGCAGTAGGCCTCTCCTTTCACATATGGCAGAGGTAGGAAACGAGAGAGCCTCACCTCACAGGCGGTGTCCTGATTGGAGATTTCAGCTGCACAGACACGCATGTGAAATGACTTCCTGTGAATTTAATTGCCTTGCTGTTGGCAACAAGGTGTTTCAGAAGGGAAATGTCAATTTCTTACCAGCTTGTCCATGGAGGGCAGGTCAATACGCAGCTCTATGATCTGCAGCACATCGCTGCTGTGACTCTCTGTTTTAGTGAAGGTCAGGACAGTAAGGAACTTTTAGCAGCTCAGTTATCCATGAGTTGGTTTGTGATTGTTAGAGCAAAAATAAACCAACACTTCTGGTTTGTTACTGTGTGATCTTTAGTGCTGTTTTCAATTCACACTGGAGGTTGTACATGTCCAGCCTAAACAAAAGGTCCTAAACCTGACCTGCTTTGATTCATTTTGTGGTCATTTATTGGAGTAAGTTGGATGTAATAATTACTGTTTTTTAATTTATCCATTGTTTTAACAGTAAAAACTATAAACATATACAATCCATTATACTATTTCTTTCAATTAAAATAGATGTAGGTAACATTAGACATTTATGTTAGCTTAGTAAATATGCTGTGACCTCACCCAGAGACCACAAAATGAAAGAATAATGCATTTTTCTGAATTTGACTGTTGTTACAAACATTTCATATAATGTAAGTACCCGTTTTCTGATGATCTGCCTATTGTGGAAATGCTGCATATTGTATGTTAACATGCAGCTTACATTGCTAGCATGAAGGGCCTATCCCAGCTACCTATAGGCAGAGGCAGCTAGCATACTAAATATGACTTTGTGATTAACTCGCAGCTTTTTTTTTTTTTTTTTTACCTCATCTTATCCATGTTGATTTATCCAGATTTACCTCACGAGATTTATTTCAGAGTGTATGTAAGTAGTGTGACTGCTGTTCATTCATTTTAGTCTCCAACTAAATGCGAGCTAAGCTGTTCAACCTTGGCTTTCTGAGCAATTAAAGGCTCAGTGTATAATTCTTAGTGACATCTAGTGGTGATGTTTTAGATTGCAGCACTCTGCCCTTGCCTTTCCCTTCCATATGGTGGCTGGTAAAACATATAAGACCATTACAATTTGTATTTGTTTTATCCATTTATGGCTTTTTAGTTAAGGGGATATTAAATCTGGTAGACTCCCAGTTATAGTTGGTGACAGTGTTGGGTATCATTGACAAAAAAAAAAGGTTTGTTCTGGGGTACTGTAGAAGCATGGAGAACTCCAATAAAGAGGACTGGAATTCATTAGTCAAAACTGTTGAATAAATCTAAGACTAAATTAGAACTGGTTAAAACTAACCGATAACTGAAAACAAATATGAAGAATTTACATAAAATTACAATTAACAACCCAACATACAGCAAATCAGAATTGTGGATAAAAAACAATTTAAGTTCAATCAATAGTTTCATGAATCATATTTTATTTTATGCAATCTTTCTTCTGAGTTTTTTCAGTTTCAGCAAATCAAGGTTTTCCTCATAATACCTTATGTTTAATACTAACTACGTAACATTTCACCTAAATTTAGTCTACAATACATACAACTTATGTGCTTTAAATGTAAAGCTAAAGTGAAAACAAAAGCCAAACTGAAAACTGCTTTTAAAACTATAACAATTCATCTACAGTGTATTGGATATTTCTGTTCATATGGCCCAGTCTAGCCAACAGACAATGACTTGAACTAAAATTACCTGCAAAATAGTATCTGTATGTCAGGAATCCACAGATGGTTGCAGTAGATGTAACCATCATCCAAAGGTGTACTCAGTGTTTGTTCCTGCCTTATATGACTGAGGAGATCAGACCTTTTTGGAACATCCATTTTTAACTCTTTTTGATTTGTGATGTGCTAATTAACAGACTACTAACAAAACAGTAAAGGCTGTTTGTATCACATGTGTCTGAAATGTTCTTCTAACACACTGATATCCCGCTGTCTATGAGATGTTTCATGCACTGGCCAGAGCGCTTGTGTCTTAGGTGATAATTATGTCAGCTCCCAGACCAAATGATGTATTATTTATTTTGCAGTAACTCGCTGCTCCCTCTCCCTCTAACTGCTGGCTGAGATGTGTGCCCCTGGAGTGGTCATTAATCTGATATCTGGCCGGCCTGGGCACAGCCCCTATGATCCTGACCCAATCTCAGATCCTAATCCAAGGAGGAAGACGGCTGCAGGCCAGGATTTGGAGGCCCTGGCTATCTTTCTCTCTATAATTGATAGGTTTTAGGCGATTATACGCTTCACGTGATTACGATCTATAACGATGTATTGATTGGACTGTACCGGGATCCAACTGGGCTGCTTTTCACACCAGAGACACCTACACCTCCTCTCCATCGTCCAGTATCTGGCTGCTGTACATTTTGGTTTGGAGCTATTTTGGACTTTGAAATAAGGAAGACAGTCACTGATACTGTGTGTGAAATATAATACGCACACAGACACAAAGCCTGCACGCTTACGAGAAGTTATTTTCTTGAATAAGCTTTAGAACATTATATGAGGCTGATGTTGGTCTTTTATTTTCAGTGGGATTAAAGTGAGTCACTATCATCCAGTAGTGATATTATGCAGGTTCCCTCCTGAAACCGTGTGGAAAAGCAGACATGACATTTCCCTGTGAGCACATTTGGATGATTTGCAGGTAAAAAGACATTTAGTGTTATTTCAGGTCATAGTACTTTTATATATAAATCTAGGTCACATATAAATATTACTTCAGTCGGAAAGCAGAGCAGGCATTTTAAGTAACGATTATAAGTATAATTGCAAGCAGGTATAACTGGGTCCAAACACTCAAATACTGCTTTTATGTTTTTTATGCTTGTGTCTGTGTATGTAGCTGTATGTCTTTTATACCTGTGTGTTTTGTTTCCTATGTATTTTACTTGTAAAGCACTTTGTGAAATTTTTCTGCAAAAAGTGCTATATCAGTAAACTTCATTACTATTATTACTACTCCCAATGAAAAAGAGCTTACCTTGCTTAGTAGTTTCTTTTTTTTTTTTTAGTTAAAACAACAACAGGCTCACTGTTAAAAGTGGATTTACAAGCAAAATTATAAAAAAAAAAAATATAGGCAGAATTTGTAAAACCTACTTAAGCAAATGTTATGCTTTACAAGTAACATGTTGATATTAAGAATTTTCATGTCTAATGTATACAAATCAGTTAATTTTGTAGATATTGGAGTTATAAAAATGTGATAAAATTTCGTTATAGTTTTGTCATTTCTATTCATTTTTCTGTAGATGACGCTACAAAAGAAGTGGTATTAAGTAACACCATCAAAAGACTTGGAATTGAATTGCATTTTGTTATCTGTAATGAAATTAATTAGGCTATGTCACAGTTTGAATCTCTGAATTGCCAAGCAAGTGTACATTTAATATTTAATGTCTCTCTAATGATGGGTTACAGGGAGAAGAAGACATGTAAGCTTGGCTGGAAGAGCTTTGGTGTTAGCAATATGTGACATATCCTCATGAGAGAGGGGATTGATGACCAGTCGCCCTCAAAATGTAAATAAATAGAAAGTACTGACAGCATTAAAAGATACTAGTTAACTGTCAAGTTATGGTGCGACAATATTGTAGCTAAAGTTAGATTTGGCTGAGGTACAAAACAACTTAAGGCTACAATGGGATGGTTGATCATTATTAATGTTACAGTAACAAACACACAGATATGAATGGGGTTACAAAAATATGTTTGGGCTAAAATAATAAACTAACACATGCATTTATCCATCCACAACCTCTTCCTTCTGAGGTTCAACCCTATTTAACAGCACACTGTCAAGAAGTATATCAGCATCAGGCCTTGTAATGCCCGGCCCGATTTTGCAGATATTTTGCAAAACTGTGTTTGGGCCTATTGCTCACAGGTTAATGGTGTTTCAGCCCAAAAACCTGGAGATTTATAAATAAATAAATAAATAAATAAATAAAATGCTTTCCAAAGTAAAGATGTGGACAGGGAGAACTGATATATTACAAAACGACAGCATCAGAGTCCATTTAGTACATGTATATTATTTCCCCACCCCCCCAAAGGGGAGGCAAGGGTATTGTTTTTGGTTTGCTTTGTTTGTTTCTCTGTTAACACTCTAGCAGCAAAACTATTGGTTGAATTCATGCAAAATTGAGTTTATAGATTCCCAGTGATCCAGAATAGATCTGATTACATTTTGGGAAAAGTAGGTCAAAGTTCAAATTTTTAATTAGTTCTTACCCCCCCCCCCCCCCTCCCCCTTTTACTTATAATGGGCGAAATTTCAAATGTCTGTAGCAGCAAAACTATCAGTTGAATTCATATCAAATTACATTTATAGATTGCCAGTGACACAGAATAGATGTGGTTACATTTTGGGAAAAGTAGGTTAAAGTTTCAGTTTTTTATGAATTTTTCAAACCTTTTTTTCCCCCAGTTACTTATAGTGGGTGAAATTTCACATGTCTGTAGCAGCAAAATTATTGGTTGAATTCATGCTAAATTGGGTTTATACATTGCCAGTGACCCAGACTACATGTGGTTACATTTTGGGAAAAAATGGTCAAATTTAAATTTTTTATGAATTTTTTAACCTTTTTTTGTCCCATTTACTTATGATGGGCTCAATTTCAAATGTCTATAAAAACATCAATTTTGTTTGAATTTACTTCAAACTTGGCACATATATAGAGGCAACAGATATGCTGACATCAGCACACGCATAGACATGATGACATCAGCTGGATCAATGTCAAAATAAGATACAATGGAGGGTATGCACGTGACGTCACCGCTAGCGGAAGTCACCACAGTTACGCCGACTGAGTGGCAGAAAGAGGGAGATGAGTAGCGGCTTTGGCTTGAATACTGCGAAAACTTTAGAACAATCTAAAAAAAATGGGGAAGAGCTGCTGTGCCATTGATCGCACAAATAGGTTTAAAAAGCACTCGGAGCTATCGTTTTAGCGGCTACCTAAAGCCAAAGACAGAAGAAGCAGATGGATCGCTGCAATTTGTAGAAATAACTGGAATCCAGGCAACGAAACCTGGATTTGTGGTTGCTATTTCGTGTAAGGTAACGTTAATTTATGCTGCGTTCTTGTGTAAAGTCATACCTTAAATAACATATCGTTTTGGCTAACGTTACTTCTTAGTAAAGCTCTTAATGTTAGCATCTGTCATTTAGTTCTATATTTCATAACTGAAACGTTTTTGTCTTCAGTTGTGTGATTCTGAACCTTGTGCTCTACATGATTTGTAAACTAGCTTAAACTGAGGCTAACCTAGTTTTCCAAATAAGGGGGTACTCACAAAGCACAAAGCTGTTGTAGCTGTGTTGTATCAAGTATTTGATGTTAACTCTACTTAAATCTCCACAGTACCAGTAGATCATCCACTCACTTGGGTCAATACTAAGGGTTAAACGACAGTAAATCAGTAGTAAACTGTGAGCACTACTGCTGGGCCTTTACCTTGGCAATCACCACCAAGAAAATACGTCTGCACTGACAGAAAACCTCAAAAACAATAGTATGTTGAATTAAAGCACTCACCAGCTGTAATCCTCTAATTAACGATAACGAGGATGTCAACAACTCTTTGGCTTTTGTATGCTCTCAGCCTTTGCATTGTGGATTTTCCCGCTGTTGAACTCAGGTTCATATAAATGTCAGGATAGGTGATTTCCGGCCACATATCAATGTTTGTTGACCACTTGTTGTTTGGTAGCTTGTATGGATCCATGTCCAGTCCAACTGTCTTTAATTTCATGCTATATTCCACATTTTTCCCGGTCTTGCGGTAGCTACTGCTATGCTCCGCCATGTTGAGCCGGTTTGTTTTTGCCGCTCAGTCTGACTTAGAGGGGCGTGGCCCAGGGGGGAAGTGATGTATCTGCATTCCCTCTATACATGCGAGGGGCGGGGCTTGTTGTGCCTGGCACCACATTTCTTTGTGTAATGAAGTTGGACCTGAAATATCAAATTCAGGTGTATAAAGATAGCTTGAGGTCAGGACCAATACCTTTGGGAGACAGAACCGGTTTTATGGAATAAATCCACATCACGTAAAAAATACACTTCCACAACCACAGCCAACACGTAACATAGTTTAAGTTTATGACAGAATTTGTTGTTGCTGCTTCACCTTCATGACAGATTAAAGCCTGTGCATCTGCTAGATCCTGTATTATCCAAGTCCAACACAAGCTTTTGTTTATCTGAGAGTTTGGACAAGCTTACAGTCATTTTCTGTGGTTTTGTGAACAGAAGTATTTTGTAAAGCAAAGGGTGTGTGGACACTTTGTTGTATTTTCAATTGGGGGAGAAAATGTGTTTAGAAAACGATCTGTGTTAGTGTGGATGTAAGACCCTTCAAAAATCATATGGCCATTTTTTCTGGTTCTGTCAAGTTGCAATATGGGAGCGCCAGCCCTCACACTGTCATGTTAATGGATTGGAACACATTTGGGCTGAGATGCCGATGTGAAATGACGAAACAATTCAGATATTTTTGAACTTGACACAAAACATGGCAACACATGGACTCCAGTGGACCTCTGATCTGAGAGCAGAGTCAGTGCTACAGCTACAATGCTACTCACTGGTATTGAACACTGGCGCCAGTTGGCAACACAACTTTAACTGCTTAAATATATAAATGTATCATGTTTTTTTCTTGTCCAGCCCTGACAAATTTTTGGCGAATTTATTTCAACACCATGTCCAAGGTACTTTCGAAAACTATTGACATTTCACCACACATTGGTATTTTTGGTCTCCCAGATGAGTATACCTAATACTCAGCTAAAGAATTAGAAGTACTAGCTTTTACCTCCCTGATTGCTAAACGCCACCTCCTTCTTAATTGGAAATCTACAATAGCCCCTTCCAGCACACAATGGATTAATGAGGCAATGTCCTTTTTAAAAGTAGAGAAAATTAGATATTCAAAATGGGGAAACTTGAACAAATTCTACAATAAATGGCAAACGTTTATGGATTTTTTTTGAGACAATGTAATTCCCTTCCCCCTCCCCCTTTTTTTTCCCCTTTATTATTTACTTATTTATTTATTTTCTTATGTTTATGTCACCAGTTTAATTATTTTATTCAGACAATGTCTTAGTATTCTTTTCATTGTATTGTTTGTCAGGTTTCATTGTTATTTGTTCCTAAAAAATATGCAAATCTGAAAGCAATGGTGTTTACAAACCTGGTTAATGTTGACATCAGTGAGCAATGGTATTGGCATGTACCTTTCATTTTCTTGTATACACATCGATAAAAATGTGAAACAAAGAAAAAAAAAAAAAAAACCCCAAAAAACAAACAAAAAAAAAAAAAAACGAAACAAAAAAAACCAAATCTATCTATCTATCTATCTATCTATCTATCTATCTATCTATCTATCTATCTATCTATCTATCTATCTATCTATCTATATGAATGTATTCTGTTGATGCAAAACGTGGCAGTTTTCAATACAGGTCCTGTTTTTGAAGATGTTCCCAGACAGTAGATAGGTTGGAACGCTAAAGCTACCGACCTCAACACATCTGATCTGTGTTTGAAATACCTGAATATGAAAAGTGACAATCATTAGAATTAGAATAGGTTAGAATAGGTCACTGATTAATTTTCATACAATAATTAACTAAAGTGAACTGCTTTTCATATGTTTAAAGGCTGTAAATGGTCACGGAAATCATATTATGGGTCCTTGAAATCTGTAGGACCCCTGAGTAAACCAGTAAAGTAATATTTCTACTTTACTGGGGGAAAAACCCCCCCGCAAAAATCGGAATTACAATGGTGTGATCCTAAAAGTGTTCCTGAAAAGAGCATTTCTGACACAGGCTGTGCTGTAAACAGTGTATCCGACAGTACCCTTCAAAGTCTTCCCCCCTAAAACACAGAGATATGGTAGGTGTGTCTGTGGGTCGGCAAAGCAGTGGAGAAGCAGTCAGAGATAGTTAATTATGATAAGTGTGGACTTGGCTGTGATAACCATGCTCTGTGATCTCTATCACCTGCTCCACAGCCCCCGGCTCCTGGAACATGAAGGACAGCTGACAGGGAAGTAAAGCACAGCAATGTGTCCGCCACCAAGCACTCGCAAACACAACCATATATCTATTGGATGCATCTGCTGTAGACACACAGCTGGATGATCAAAGCAAGGGGTTATGGTGCATCTTCCACATCTGGAACCTTAGGAGAGAATGTCAGGTTTCAGTTTGGTGAAAGTCTACATGAAAACATGATTACAATGTTTACAATAAAGGCCGTCTTTGTTTTCAGTGAGTGGAAAGTGAAGATGTCAAATAAAGATGAAAAATAGATTTAACAAGGAAGTTAGGGCACTTAACCCCTTGTAGACTGTTGTTGCGAATTTCCCTCAATATTCTAGTGATTTTTGTTCATAAGGTGCTGCTCAACACTCTTGTGGATGTACATATGTTACCTGGTTATCTATGATCACTGACGTTCATAGATTAATTTCAACGGCCTGTTTCAGTAACAGCAGGATTCATTTCATGACATTCTACTCATTTTTGGATCATTTTGGGTTTTTTTTAAATTTTTGACTGGGGAAACTGATCAATGCCAAGATCAATAAACTAATCTACATACCTGAGACTGGAAAATTTGTTTAATTATTATCATCCCAATTATGCTTAATGTCACTCATTTGCCTTATAGCTATTGTATATGATATATTCAAATCACTTGCAAGTTTATGTAAAGCAGTGTTTTTCAACCTTGGGGTCACGACCCCACGTGGGGTTCCTGAAATTCAAATGGGGTCGCCTGAAATCTCTAGTAATTGATCAAAAATAAAATCTTACTAATAAAATATATATGGTGAGTTGACAGAGACAATCCCAATACATAAACGACATGACAAACTGTGAAGCTGAAACTGAAGCACTGTGGTACTGTTTATCTTTCAAATGTTCATTGTGGTCAGTTTCAGATGCTGTAGCTCTTTCATAATTCATAGTTTGAGTTATTGTTTGTTCAGTATTAATTGTCAGTCTTGTAAATCCGAGCTGGACTGACTACATATCCTGACCAAGGAAAATAAAAGTAATCTACACCTGGCTTTTCTGCCTCCATCCATAATAATATACATTATATAGACTAAATGTCATCTAAAATTAACATTTATTTGCAACATAGTATAGAAAACTATTACATGACCAAAAACAAATTAATTTTAGCAAAAAAAAAGTCTCCATTTTGAATGTCTGGGTTCACCAGAAATGTGTGATGTTAAAATGGGGTCACAAGCCAAAAAAAATTTGGGAACCACTGATGTAAAGCCACATGCCAATGTGACAACTTGTAAACTGGGGACTTCTTGTGATTTACCAATGCAATGAACTGGCACCAAAACTGAGGCAAGTCTCGGTCATTTGAGATGAGCTGAGTTGATTCAAATCAGTCACAGAGTTCATTCAAACCAGCGCTGTTTATAGGAGTGATATTTGGCGTTTTTAAAAAAAATTGAATTATGCATTTTAAAACATGTCCCTGTGGTCTACATAAACTGTAAATGCTCTGCTTGGGTCTGAATTCTTCAATAATTCAACTCCACAGGTCCATCTTCAACCCTATTTCTGAGTAATGACACCAGAAAGGTCGTTTTGAGCGCTGGCCCTTTAAATGCAAATGAGCCACTTCATGCCCCACCCCCTCCAGGTGGTTGGCTGTGCTGCTCTGTCCTGTTCAGACACTTGTGTTCGTTAATACAAACAACATCTGAACATTTTAGGTAATCGGCTCGAAGTTCGGACAGATTTTCAGTATGGACTACAACCACTGCTAGTGACAAACAATTATGTCGTACTCAGAGAAATGTTCATCAGAAGTCTTGACTTTATATGTGCAAATGTCGTGACATAACTAGTTATAGACATAACAAATTAAGGAGGAATTAAAACAGGTTGTAGAAATCCACTTGATTTTTGCCAAAATTAATATAAAGATAGCTTTGCAGCACCTGGAGGGTTCAAAATCAAACTTTATGAACTATTAGGGTCCAAATACACAAATAAATGAACCAAAGACTAATAAAAGTGGGTTTAGCAAAATATGACCCCTTTAAGCAAACTCTAGTTAATTTGCTCAGAAACTCTGGTTCTTTTACCAAGGTGTGAATGCACAATCTAACTCTGATGCCGATCAAAGAAGTAAATTCTGGTCCATCTAAAAACCTCGGTCTTGGTCCACCTCAAGTAAACCAAATGTAGGAAATGGGCTATAACACAGAGCATTGTGGGTGAGCACAACATCTATGTTTTGTTTTCATGTGGTGGAATCTACAGTTGCCCTGCATTACCCTACACATGATTGAGGTTTGTTGGTCATTGTTTGTCTAGTCTTCTCCTTCAGTATTTCAGCAGCAGCAGCG
The DNA here is from genome assembly GCF_902148855.1 of Sphaeramia orbicularis. Classification (NCBI taxonomy): domain Eukaryota; kingdom Metazoa; phylum Chordata; class Actinopteri; order Kurtiformes; family Apogonidae; genus Sphaeramia; species Sphaeramia orbicularis. Next base: position 59,374,321 of record NC_043968.1, read on the forward strand.
CCACCACAGGTGAGGAGAATACATTGTTCAAAAGGTTCTGTTTGTTTGACAACTTCAGTATGAAAGCAAAGGTACTGAAGAGGGGCACCGCTACCAGTTGTGGGCCTAAACGTTGCGAACCCTCTCATAAAATTCAGTATCTTCACATGTTTTCAATGTCCCACTCCTGACTTCTGTGCCTCTATTATACTGTGGATCTTACATGAAATTTTCACAACTTCCACTGGACCCCCTCCACTGCTCTATGGGCCCCCCAAAAAGGCTGGGCCCCATGAATTTGTCATGTTTACCCCCCTTATCAGCACCCCAGTTGCTGAATGCTGCAACCACAATTGAACCAAGTCCACAGTCAATCATCAATCAATCAAATGTTATTCATATAGCACCAAATCATAAAAAAAGTTATCTCATGACACTTTACATACTGACCCGGTCGAAACCAGACTCAAGTCATACCGAGTCTACCAGACTATTAGGCAGTCCCTCCGGAAAAATGCGGGCAAAAATCCTTGATTATGCAATGGAATGTGCAGAGTTTTTATGTGGTGAAATTGCGGGAATTTGCAAAAAATGTGCAAAGTTGCAACAGTATGTGGGAACCGGAAAATATGTGTTTCAATGAAAAAAAAAAGATTCTTCCCCCACGCCCTGTTCTAATTCGGCTTCTACTAAATGAACATGTCTAACTACATCCTATGATAAGCAAGCAAAAAGAGGTAAGCTTACACTACATCCTAAAAAGTGCTGGTTATGTTTTAGTTCTTTATTTTCAAAGCCTGGTTCAAACATGGCTGTAACATTCATGAGTTACATGTGTCAGAAACAATATAATTGTTTCCTGCTTCACAAAAGTGAAGTAGAACAGGCCGTGTGTTTCAAGGCTATTAGAGCCTTTCTGTTCATAAACATTATTCTCGCTGCAGCAGAAACTATTTTCAAATGTTTTCTCTCTGTTCCAATGCACAGCTGCATGGGGGGGGGCAAAATAGTGTGACCCCCCTTTCATGTAGGGCATCAGGTACTGGTTTGCTCTGTCTTTTGCAGATATTTTTGTCGACACATTAGTTACATTTTTGATCATCTTGCAGGATTTTTTCTGAGGCTGACGGTTAGTTTACCTTCTGTGGACACACAAACCGATGACATTGCGTGACACATATGACATCACTATCCGTGTCAACTTACAATGCAATATTTTTTAAACTTTATGCAGAAAAATGCGGGGATTATGAAATCATGGGAGCCCTTCATATTTCACATATTTTGTGTGGAAATATGCTATTATTGCACCCCCGCATATTGGACCCCCACATAATGTGCGCTTTTTGCTTGATTTCACATTGAATTATGTGATTGCATAATTGTGTTTTTCTGAAGGGACTGATTAGGTGCGAAAACAACTATGATGCATCTCATTGATTTCTAGCAGGCTTAACTAACAGATCAGCTGACAGATCATATGATCCATTCCACTGGTGAAGCGATGACCTCATTTGTTGTGTCCATAAAACATGTCCAATTGTCATTACGGATGGGAATGAAGTAGAAATGTGACATTTAAATTCTATGATGAGAGAAATAAAATAAATTTGGTAGTAATGTTAGTGCATTAGCCAACTCTTATTTCCCACTGCTTGTGTCAAACTGAATCTTTCTTAATTCCCCTCATACAGAAAAAGGATTCTATGAAACATTCAACAGATTCACACTTTGTGTTTCTTTTGTCAGCCCTTTATTTGTGCGGTCCAGTAAAGAGGCTGGTAAATAAAGTAATGATTTATGTCAACACACACAGTTGAAAAAAAATGTCATTGCCAGGCATAGGAATGAAAACCCTGTGTGAGATGCATACAGTATTTGATGGACAATACACTTTATGTTACACATTTTTTTGTGTGTATGCAAAAGAGTTGAATTGCCGCAGTGTTTGCAAACTGCAACTATTTACTTTATTTGCAAGGACACACTGTAAAAGCTCCTGAAAGCAAGCTACAGATGCCTCCAATGTGAACCATGTGAGGTCTGCTACATAGAATTTTGTATATAATGATATTAATATGTCTCATACAGTATAATGTCATCAGTTTTATCACCAACAGCAGTCACCACACTCAATACAGAAAAACACATCTGATATGCAATATGTTTTAAAATGCAATAACAGAACATATCCTTGTGTGTGGGTGATGGGTTTCTGTTCATTTCCTTTTACCTATTTATTTTACCCCAAACCTATTCATTTTAGCTGCTTTTATTTGTATTTTTATAGTAGGTTTTATAAATGATGTATGCATCGGATGGCACTTTTAATTTTGTTTGTATTTGTAACAGTGACAATAAAGATATTCTATTCTACTAACACGTTAACCATGGGTCATATTAATACTGATATCTAGGGACTGAAGTTAGTGAATGTGCCGTTCCTGTTTGTAACTTCATTTCCCATCATGCAGTGTGGTACTGCTCTTCCAGTCAACTGAGCAACGTGACTGTAAGGCTATTGTATTCTAAAATGATTAATATCTCCTGAAAATATTGGTCCTATCAACTTGATGAGATATTTCATGAGGAGATGGGACTATTCCTCAACTGTAGGTACCAAATTGACCAGTTAAAAACATCTATATTTGTAAGAACACACACACACGCACACACACACACACACACACACACACACACACACACACACACACACACACACACACGCTCTGAGACCTTCCAGTATTATGATGTAGATTTGATTCTAGTCTATTCTATTCTATAGAATAGCCGTCTAGGCAGCCGTGGCCTAGATGGCTGGAGAATCGGCTTGTGACCGATGGGTCGTCACTTTGATTCCTTGGACTGGTGGAGAGTTGTTGGCTGATGTGCCCATGAGCAAGGCACTTAACCCCCCATTTGCTCCTGGGCTGCCGAATATGGCAAGCCCACTGCTCTTAATATGCAGTGTGATGCATGCATGCATGATCTAGTGATGGGTTAAAGGCAGAGGAGGAATTTCAGGTGCGGTGCATGTTTACATGTGTGAACCTACTGACAAAATAAAGATTATTCTATTCTATTCTATTCTATTCTATTCTATTCTATTCTATTCTATTCTACTCTATTCTACTCTATTCATTTTGTTTCGTTTCATCTCGTTTCTTGGGCTGACATAGTCACATATAGTGGTAATGTCATGTGGCATTTTCTCTCTTGGGCAGCCATAACACTCAATCACTGGGGGGTGTCGATCTGGGAACATGTGATGAAATCAGTAGAATATGTAGTTGACACTGGAAAAAAAAAAAAACATGTTTCTGCAAGTGTACTTCAGGCTCATCATCTGTAGCTTTGCACCCTTCCATCTCACAAAATGCTAAATTACATTTCAAGTAGGAGAAAGACAATCAGCCATTAAATTTAGACCTAAGTTCCAGATTAAATGTTTAGGAGAAATGCTGAAGCTAACAGGTCGTGCAGGTCTTCCAACGGTGACTTCACTAATGTAGCTGCTGCAGTTTTTAATGTAAATTTATGTGATGGCAGGATGAGAGTGTGTTGCGTAAAATGGTATTACACTTGGGAGTGTTGCTGCAGTAGTTTTGATAGATTGGAAACATGTCTAAACTCAGGCGTGTGAGTAATTCTGTGGCGTTTTGGTGGAATTAATCAGCTCTTGCGTTTGCATCCTTGCTTTTGTCCATTACATTTTACTGAAACAGGCCTCTGTTATTCTGATTAGGCTTTGCCACAGAGAGGTTTTTTTTTTTTGTTCAAGTTGTAGTGCGTGATTAGTGAGTTTTATATTGTATTTGTATCAGTATTTCTCTCTCTCTCTCTGTGAATTATTGACATTTAAATACTGTAAGCACAGGATTTACAGCTTTGGTCAAAAATCCGAGAAATACAGAGTTCAGGGAAATCTAACAGGACTGGTAATGCAGCGGATGCTAACATTATCAGACTTATAATTGGACTAACCTATTTCCCTGTGCAGTGAAATAGTACCTGCCAATGGCACACTTTAAATACCCATTTAAACTTTATAAACACTAGCTGTGCTGTATTCTGCAGGAGAAAATAGTTTAATTTAACTTGGCTCATGCAGTGTACTCTAAATGTGGACTGTAGGTTATGTTGTCATCGCCAATGAAAGGGGGGGGGGGACTAAAAGAAAGCATATTGAGATACAGAATTCCATATGTTTGGCACAGAATCCAACATGCAACATTAACTTGAGAGTAAAGAACAGGTTTAAAAATGACCTCTTTATCCTTCATCAATCTCAAACATGGTGTGCAATCTGAAGTAAATACATAACTGTACATTAGCCTCTTAAAATGGCTTTTAACACACTTTTTTAATACCCCTAGAGGAAATAATGAAAAAATAATTAAATTACTGTGGCTAAAGTTATTGCTAATTTTCCATGAAATTTGTTGGTAGTCAAATCATCGTTTGCACCAGTGCTAACCCATAAATTGGACTTTCATGGTAATCATGGATATAAATTACAGGTAAAATACAACAGCAAACAAGGAAAGCGCTTGGAGAGTGCAGACCTCCGCCAAGACAGATCCCCCCCCCAATCACCACCAAAATTTAATCATTTCTTCCTTGTGCGAGTTTCAACATTTCCTGAAAATTTCATGAAAATCCATCCATAACTTTTTGAGCTATCTTGCTAACAAACAAACAAACACACACGCACGCATGCACGCAAACACACAGAGCAAAGTGATCCCATTACCTCCTGGCAGAGGTAATAAGAAAACATAGACACACTCATTCATTCTGACCTAGTTGATAATTTATTACATCCACTATAAAAATTGTGCAATGTGCACTAACAACAAAGTTATCACTGGAACTAACAATTTCTACTAAATAACTATGTCAATCAGGGCCAAGAATTTAACTTTTGACCCTCATGAAAATGTGAGACATGACATATATAACTGTAATATGAAAATATATTGTGACCTATAATATGATAAACGTATATACATCCTCCTGATCAATAAGACCATCAGTTTATAACATACTGACAATCAGACTAAAATGGTATTATAACCACCCTTCCTCTGCCTCCTTTGTTTCATACATATCCTATAGCACCTCCTCTGCCTATGAACAGTGGAATTCTAAAGTCAATGTGAAAATAAAAGATACCCAGTTGTGTAGTAAATAAACACAAGTGTCTAAACTTCTTAAAAGTAATCAATCTTAAAAACAGTGAGTTTCCTGAAGAACTTGTCTTCAGGTGCATTTTGATGTGGACATGGCAGCAGATACACACTCTGGTCCATTTGAAATTGGTAGTCAGTAAAATGATGGCCCCACATGACCTGATTAGACTGACTTACATTCATATATAGGTTGTAAGTAAGGGTGTTTTCACATCTGGATCGATTGGAGTCGTTCCGAAACAAGTCTTTGGCTCGGTTTGATTGGACATATGTGAAAGCCATGACTGCGTGCCGTTCTGGAACAAAACAACTGAGCTGAGACCGCTTGGAAGAGGTGGTCTCAGCTTGGTTGCAATCGCTTCACAGAGCAGTCCGTTTACAGTGTGAACATGACCACAGTAATAGAAATAGACAACCACAGTTTTCTCTACGCTGCAATGTCGCAAACATTACCATAAGCAGAGCAGCTCTGTTGAAAAGCTCCGCTGCCTGACGTAAACAGACAGTAGGCTAATGAGCTTAATGAGCTTCATACCTTCCGTCAGCTGCCGGATAAGCAAGTGCAGAAAATGAGTCGAGGAGCAATTTGGATGGGGGAAGAGATAGAATGCCTCATTGGCATTTGGGAAGACGAGCATAAATTGGAAATGTTTGATAATGCGCACAAAAACTCCGAAGTATTGAAGATTTTCAGTGAACGCATGAAGGAACGTGGCTTCCACCTGTTTACATGGGCGTGGTGTTGGGGACGGAGCCATGTGAACACAAACCGAAACAAGGTGATGTGCGACACCGGAACACAATGTAATACATAACTCCCAGAACTGGAACGAATTCAGGTGTGAAAGACCCAGAGTGAGAGGACCCCTGCACCACAGACCTCTACATCAGACCTTACAGGAGGGTCAAACTCAAAGTGAAATATCACCGATGCCTCACATAAAATGAAACTGCACCGCAGGTCAGAGTTGGAGTAGAATGTGTGGAAGTGTCTCAGATATGGTCTAATAATTAGTCTTTGTTTTCTCCTCTGGATATGTTGATTAAAACAGGGTGTCTGACTTGTATTTCTGACTGCTCATGTTTCTGATTTCCTTATTATCATGCTGCCTCTGAAATAAGTGCTGCAGGCTTATTGACAGACTTAGAAACATTTCCTGATGAAAAAGCAGACATCACACCGTCACACCAGGTGTGCCGGCAACATGCCTCCATGAAAGTGCATCTGTAGTTAATAGATGTCTCTAATGAAAAAGATTTAGAGTTGTGTATGCAGCCGAGCACCGTCTCTGTCGCTGACTCTCCCTCCTTGAATCCATCTCTTTCAGCAGCAAGCCATGCAGGGAGAAAGAGAGGGAATTAAAGAAAAGCAGACAGAAGCACTTCTAGCTCATTCCAGCATTATGGCACATTTCATTTTTCGCCTCGGTTCTTAATCTCCGTTGAGTGGACTGTCATCACCCTCCGGCAGTAATTAGGCATGGATCTGGACAACAACAGACGAGCCGGTCTAGCTCGTCTTGAGAAGCAAATTACCTTTAGCTTATGGTAAGCAATATTCCGTGCCAGGCAACTTTTACTGCTGATTAGCAATTAGCCCAAACTAGCGGCAGCCGAAGCGCTAATGTTTAATTTGCTCCTCTAATGATATACGGCAGTGTGGTGCAGGCGGCGGGCATGGAAGGAAGCTTGGAAATGTATGGATTTCTACTTAATTCCTTTTCATTTACGACCTGACAGGCCCGCAGGTAGGAAAGGGAGGAAATTTCTTAGCGATTAGTAATGGCTGCTCCTCAAAGGGAAGGCAGCAGGCGAATGCTAAGAAGGCACACACACACACACACACATACACACACACACACACACGTTCACTGTCTCATTTCTTGGGCCCTTCCCAGCACATTCACTTGCTCAGTTATTCACACTGAAGTTTGAATAATAACAGCATTTTCTCAGAGAAAACAGAGTGATTACTGAGTGCGTCTCCTCCTTCTGTTAGGAAAAGCAGTTGTTGCAAATATGAGCTAAACATACCTGGAGAGCTATTAAGGAGACCTCTAGTAAATAGACTGCGGCACACTGTCTCTATGATAATGTTGTTTTCACCAAGAAGTCTGTGGCCCGCGGAAAGATCAGGAAGGAAAAACACAAGTGACATAATTGGATATGTGCAAACATTTTAATGATGTGATCCTGTCCCGAATACGTGGATATAGCAGTTTGTGACAACAAGAGTTGATGTGTAATCTCTGGAGTAGGTCATTAAACGGTGAAAACACACATTTATTCTGGCTTAATGTTCAAACACACATGAGGATACAGTGTTAGAACAGAACAGTGTGGACGCGGCCCCTGTGACCTCACCTAGTCTAGCGTCTTACTTAGCTGTTAGCTAATGGTAACTGATTGTTTGGGAAAAAAACATGAATGTATTTGATTAAAAAATATATTGTTGTATTACAGAGCTACTTAAGTCCAGAAAGTGACATGATTAGAAATATGAGTGACAGGAAATTATATTCATGCACATGGATAGAGCAAATTGATTTCCAGGTATAGATCAAGTAGTGATCTACACTGAAATATGGACACTGACCAATTAAAGACACTGACCATACTGCAAACTAAGAAGTGTACATAGAGTACACACACATACAGCTGTGTTTGGGTAGTGTCAACTTATGTACCACATTTATCAGAACTGGTAAGCCATGTAATACAATGTTGAATTAATGTTAGCTAATGGAGCAAACTTAGGCTATGTTGTGTATTGTAATTAAGTAACAGTAAAGATATTTAATCATCTCAAGCAATAAGCAGAAGCTACGAAAGTCTGACTTAAGCAGAAGCTATGTGTTATTCCAAACATTCTACTAGCCCCATTACATCTAAAATGCAATATCTTGAGGATGGTTGAAAAGAGTGTCCTCAAATGTAGTGAAAACCTTCACTGTAAATATATTGTTGGTCAAAGGTCAAAGGACAAGATAATTATGAGCTCCCAAATCATTCTTGCTAATTACTGGTAAATGAGACAGCTAGGATGCAACAAAAGCGGACACATCTGCCTGAATGTTCATTCATTAAAGAGAAGCTCTATAACTAGTTACCGACTGGTCAGTGAAGCTCCAACAATAGACACAGATGTTATACAAACTGTCAGTGAAATCTGCCACACTCCTCCATATGCAAAACGTTACCCCAGTGGTTCCCAACCTTTTTTGGCTCGTGACCCCATTTTAACATCACAAATTTCTGGCGACCCCAGACATTCAAAACAGAGACATTTTTGTGCTAAAATTAATATTTTTGATCATGTAATAATTAGCTATACAATGCTGCAAATAAACGTGAATTTTAGACGACATTTAGTCTATATAATGTATATTATTATGGACAGAGGCAGAAAAGCCAGGTGTAGATTACTGCACAAAGTGAGAATTTTATTTTCCTTGGTCAGGATATGTACAGTCAGTCCAGCTTGGATTTACAATGCTGACAATTAATACTGAATAAACAATAACTCAAACTATGAATTATGAAAGAGCTGCAGCATCTGAAACCGACTACAATGAACATTTGAAAGATAAACAGTACCACAGTGCTTCAGTTTCAGCTTCACAGTTTGTCATGTCTTTTATGTATTGTATTTGTCTCTCTCACTCACCATATATTTTTTTATTAGTAAGTTTTATGTTTCATTTTTGATCAATTACTAGAAATTTCAGGTGACCCCATTTAAATTCCAGGTGACCCATGTGGGGTCCGACCCCAGGGTTGAAAAACAGTGGTTACCCACTACTGCCTAAACGTATTTACATTATTTATTTATTTATTTATTTATAAACTTATCTGTGTTTTTGCTGTCAAGTACATGCTAATAAACTGGAGATTTTATAATCTGAATATAACATGAACCTAGATGAATTTAACAGTAACCTGGTCATTGTAATATCATGAACTTATATGACTTTAACACAACTTGGTTATTGTATGAATTTCAAGTAATTTGGTCCACTGGGGTAATACGAATTTATATGACTTTAAAACAATTTGGTTACCACATGAATTTAACTTGCTTTAACTTAAAAGTAACTTGATCACCATATTAATCAATCTACACAAATTCAGGTTAATTTGATCATTGCATTTGTCTGTTTGTATTTCCATGAATTTAAAGTGGCTAGATCACTATATTTGTATGAACTTAAGAGATTCTATTGTTGAATTTATATGATTTATTGCACATTTAAAAACACTTATATTTGTTTTGATTGTATGTGATGTTGTGCATTGCCTGTCACATGACACTGTAACCAAGTGCTCTATATAAACAGCTGTGTGACATTATCTGCCCTAAGTCTGATGAAGGGTGTCAGCCCAAAACGTCAGTCATAGTGAATAAATTCTTTAGGAGCTCACAGGTTGTGAGGACCTTATTTCATTTTTTCACCTAATTTGAATAAAACACATACAACAGCTATGATGCAAATTAGTGACATTAGGGATAATCGGTGTAATAGTAATGAATTTTTTTTTTTTTTTCTAGTCTCAGGTATATAGATTATTTTAATGATGCTACTATTGATCAGTTTTCCAGTCAACGATACAAACCAAACAAAAATGATTAAATATTGGTAGAATGTCATGAAATTACTAAGACCGTTACTGAAACAATGACAAAAACACAAACAAAAACAGTGGAATACTGATGCGAATTTGCGACAATATTCTATAAGGGGTTAGCATTAATATTTAAGTAGGTGACAGGTTATGTAGAATTTTACATTCACACAGTTGCCCCATTGAGACCAAAAGCATTACTTGCAAACGTAAACACATTTATTTCACTTTTAAAGGTTAGCGTTTTAAAACGAGGTTCTGTGGAGGCTGACCTTCTTTTGGAATCAGCCTCAAGTGGCCGTTTCAGGAACTGCCGGTCTTGGCATTTCCACATTGGCTTCATTTTGACTGAACAAGCATTTGCTGACTTGTGCTGAGGTAATATGTGTGCTGTATGAAGCAGTGTCTCTTTAGCTCCTAATACCTTGTTTACTGCAGAGACTCTGGCCCTGTTTGCAAACACAAGCAGGCGATGTCAGAGGAGGCTTCAGTGGGTCCCACAGGACCTCCATAATCTGGGGCGGATTCCTGTTTAAACTAAAACGTGCTAATGGGCTGGACTCGACAAATCAGGTGGACTGGACAAATCTCTAGTGGGTCTGGAACAGGGGCTTGTTAAAAAGTGCAATGGGCGCCGTGGGAGTAGCCCCTCTCCCCTCGGGGTTAGGGACTCCTCCTCTCTAATAAAGCTGGAGGATGAGGCTCGTTATGTACCGCTGCCTGTTATTCTCCGGGCCGCGACTTTCTCACTCTCAGCCTCGTTTTCTTTTCCACCGGCTGTAGTGTGGAACCAATCAGGCAAGCCATTTCAGGGTCCTCTTTTCTGTTTCAGACTGCTGCAGCATTATAGATGTTTCAGAGGGGAGTGATTTAGAGAAGATGTGGCCCTGCAGAAGTTGAGACAAATGGAGGCGGTCAGGGCCACTGGTGAACATCCACAGTTTGGACAGCACTGGTGCTTAGACGGTGACGATAACAATAAGACTAGTCTAGCGGGTCATTAGAGCCCTAACAGTGACAATCACTCACACAGTGGCCACAGACTAGTTGGAGGAGAGTACACTGAAGTAGATTTCAGCCAAACCTCAAAGGCTTCAGCTTATTTTTGGGTTTTCCACATGGTAATAATGTGGTGCTGCCATGGAGACCAGAGGATGTGTTTAAAGCTCGTACTGATTTGGGTATATATGTGTTAAAATAAATACTTTAAGTGTGATGCAGATGTAAAATTTGTGTCATAATCTGTTACTTTGCATTTTAATTTGAGACATGTTTATAGAAGTTAAGTTAAAACAGCTCCATGAAAGTGAAAAATTAATATATAGAAACCCACTGGGCCAGGAAAGAGAAGTTGAAAAGACATGGATTATGTGTGTTCACTTTCATGACAGCACTAGTAAAGCTGATGAAAGACATAGGAACACTGTGGTTGTTGCATCTATACTAGCAAATAGGAACATTGCACAAATATAGAACTACACAATTACACAACTGTCATTAATTATGTTATTTGAGTTTGTCATTTGTGTTCATTTTATTCTGAACACTGAACTGAACTTGCGCTCTGTGGCCTAACTGGAGAATAGAATTACCAGTGTTTCTCCAGTCAGACTTTTAAAGTCAAGGGACATTTCTCCAGAGAACTGATAAGAAGTTGGCAAAACTCTGTGGATGTGGCTTTTCCCCGAGTGTTGCCTTCACTTGGAGGAAATCCCACAGCACAAGCTCCTTCAGTACTAACACAGCTGCAGCCCCTATGGGACGACCCAGTGTGTTGGAAACCTGTGGTCCGCGGTCCTGTCCAAGTGTCAGCATGTGATGAGTTGGGGATGAGAGAACATGTCATATGATCTGCACTGGTCCCAGACCTGGACCCAGATCTGGTCCCAGACGTATTGTAAGCCACTCCAAGGTGCTGTCTGCATCCTTGTTCAATATGCATTATTAACAGTGTTGCAAGAAGAAAAACCTGCACAAGATCACCCTAGTGTTCTAATCTGTCAAAATGATGGAAGGCTCAGACTTGTATGTTATTGTTTAAAAAAAAAAAATCTGTCAGTGTTGGGAAATTTTTGTGAAGGCAACCCCTGATGTGATCTATACTACAACTACCCTTCTGACTACCAGGGAAATCAACATTGCCCAATCACAATTCTATTTAAATCCCCTAACCTTTGTAAGGTAAATAGGATATTGAAAACATTTTTTGGAAAAAACTGATTTTTAAGATAACATGTGTCCACTACAATGCGTATTGGAAACTGAACCTTGATGGCAATCAATTAGTCCCAAAAGAAAATACCAAAAAGTCAACATGAGGATAACTTTAACGTCCACAAAACTGTTTTGTTTTGAACAAAAAGTCAACCTAAGCATGTTAAATGGAAATTCATCATCCCTGCTTTGTTGTGCTTATTGGGGTTGATAGTTCAAAAATAAATTCCCCTTTTTGAAAACACAAAGGAATACCTTACACTTTGTGCACATCACACGTTTTGCTCTTGCAACTAGATCTGCGACACCCTTGATGCATGTGTTTCGTCTACCATCTCTGGAAGATGGATGGCGCCATAGTGTCTCAGAGCTGCGTTTAGCTGTGGTTCTACTTTTTACCTGGGGTAGTGTGGTCATCCTCACTGTCACTTGTGATTCCTGCTTGGGCCCTGAGCACTCAACTCTTCACCAAGGAGCAGTTTGAAGTCGAGGAACTTCAGTGGTTTTTTTCTTCCTCTCTTTTTGAAGACTATCCCCTATGGTTTTGCACTCCTTTGGAACCCTGTTATTCATGAGGGTTCCCAGTCCCTGTAAGACCTTTTGTAATCAGGGTGTGGAGGAGGTTGACAGTTCTAAGGAACCTGTCAAAGAACAGGTGGGTTCCTTGGAGAACAGACTCGACCAAATGAAGAACAGCTTGTTCTCCAATGCCCTGTCCTCCTGTAACTCTGAGGGTAGTCTTTCCTCGGTAGACCACAAAGTCCAAGACTAGACCAGTTGGTGCGGCAGAGAGAAACACCTTCCATCCAGTTGGGTATGTTACATACTGGTGCACTGGGCAGTGACCAGTAAATGGAACTATTTGCTCATCAGTGCTCCTCAAACACTATATCTTGAGCTTCTTCATCAGACAATTCAGTATCTGAGTTTCCATCAAAAATTTGCAGTAAAATTCTCTCTGCTTCTGAGAACGACTCCCTCTCTTGTCATTTGAAAAATCACAAAACAAATTGGAGGAAATAACTATAAATGTCCACTACAGAGAACATTTTTAAAACACTTAAATTCTATAGTAAAATACAATTAAAATAATTCAGACAATGTATTAATGTATCGCTAAGAGAGTGATAAAATGTGCCAACAACATTTCAAACCAAAATTTGCTCAATAAAAACTTTTATGAACATGCTTTTCTCCTTCCCATAAAATGTGCTTGCACTCATGGATACCATTTTCCTTCATGAGAAAGAAAAAGGTACCAAAGCCCCACCCCTTCACATTTGGTATCATTAAAAAGCCCTAAATGTCCTCTTAAAAGACAAAGGATTTAAGTCAGTAGTAGGCAGTGGGTGGGAGATATTCAGGTTTACTAATGTCCTCCACAGAGGACACATTTGAACTACTGGTACTCAGGAGCTCCACCAACTTTTCATCAAAATGCCTCTCAACACACACCCTAATATTCAGACTCTGACATTAGTCACATAATTTTAGCAAAAATATACTTATCAAAAATAAAAATATACTTACTCAAGACTACAACAATAGATGCTGGTTACAGTTTGAACATGATTTTGATGCTCAGTTGTTGATTAAAACATGAAATATTATTTTTTATTGACTTATTGCATGAAAATATATAAACCACTAAAATTGAACCAAGTTGTGCCTTTTATGAGCAATGAAAATGAAATAATTTAAAGTGGCGTAAGTACATAAAATCTCACTCATAAGGAAAATAATCTTGCTGGTCCGTTTGGGATATTATGAAAACTGTTGTTTTATTTGGGTAGTGATTAAATCTAACTTCTGAAGAGCACATGACAATAACTTACTTACTTACTCATTTATTTATGTATTTATTTATTTATTCAGTTTTTTTTTTTTTTTTTTTTTTAAGAAATAAGGCCTCTTAACTTGCTTTTTCGGTGCACAGCAATAAAGAGTAAATGGCAATTCTGGTTTAACTGGTGGATTATAAAAATGAATGTTTCCTGCCAAGTATGAAATAATATGAAATGGAAGTTGAGTAAAGGACAATCACATCACCTTAAGAACAAATGCACACAGTAACTATAATCCCCTAAATCCCAGTGATAGAAGTATTAGTTGAAGATACAACTCAATAAAACAAACAAAGGTATCTCACATTGTCTGGAACACATATGAAAGTTGGGAAAGAGTGCAGGTCTGCACCGGGCCATCATGTGGTCAGTGTTTGAAGCCCAGTGGTATGAGAAAACATCCGTTCAAGTTTACAGCTGAAAATAGTGAGAGGTCTAAAACCCTGCTGTAAATCTGAAGTGATGAGAACAGCGTTGTCCTCCCTGACTATGTGCTACATTCCCAGGTTATTTGACTTTATATTTTTATTCGCATGCACACTGCTCAGGTACGGCTGTTGTGTATGTTGCTGTTGTGAAAGTTCAAAAGCAAGGTAGCTCTTTATTTTTCTCTTTCCCCTTTCAAAGTCCACAGACTCAACTTTTCTCCAACCTGTGCAGTGGGTTTGCCCAGACTCTGGGGAGAGGTAGCATGGAGGAGAAACAGGGAACTCTCACTCATCTCCTCACACAAAAACACAGAAAAAGACTGACAGGCAACTGGTTCAAGCTCCCTCTCCTCTCTCCTTTCCTCTGGTGCAGAATTTCAATGTGCCATTTTGTTTTTTGTTCTTCCACCACAAAGGCTGTTTTTCAATGATTCTCTGTCAGCTCCTCAAGCTCCCCCTGCTCATTGATGAATTAAGATAAACATCAAAACTAATGGCAAACACTCTGCCCTATAAGCATTGCATTGCAAACAGGAGCATTTCCTTTGTTCTGTCCTTAGAAAACACATGCAAAATATGCATTGGCTGCACCCAGGGGAATTACATGCTCTTTGCAAAACAAGATAAGGACTACCAGGCCAGGTAACACGGTGTCATCAGTGTACCCAACATTATAAGTGCATTCAGTACACCAGCCTGCATACAATTATGTGCAGGTGGGGTATCAAAGTGGAGCTACTTGTGTGGAACAGGTCCTCACAGATGACACAAACTTACAACATGGGAAAGATGTTCCTAAGATGATATTTGCTGAAAACGGTTAATATGATAATTTCTTTTAACTCTGGCATATTTTATAGTACAATGGTGAACGTGGGCAGAACAGCGGTGCAGTGATTAGTGCGGTTGTGTCTGTGTGGGTTCTCTTAGTTTCCTTAGATGGACCACCACAACACTTATTAGAGAGAGGGTCAAAATAAAATGAACAATACCAGAACGACTACAGGAAAGAAACTATTCAGAGATCGGTGGAAGTCAGTGGGATGCAGAGCCAAGTGTCCTCAGTGGTACTACAACTTTTTATTTCGTTTCATGTTGGATCCAAAGTCTTTGCCCCCTGGTCTACAACTTCCAGAGGGGAGGGTGAGGGGATTATTATTCAAGTGGCCACACTTTTCAATTTCACCACTCGATGTCACTAATGATCACACAGTGAACCCGTAAGTCAGAATATGACCTTAGCCCCTTTTCCACCACAGCAACTTTTTCAAGAACTTTTACTTTACCAGGAACTTTTGAGCATATTTTGTGAATATGCTGAAAACAGCCTGGACCTCATCAAACATATGTTTAATAAGTTCAAACAAAATTTAGCCAGACTTCAAGCAGTCAGCGATTCAAATTGACCAAGCCTCATTTGAATACATTTTCAGGAACTTTGAGATGCAATGGAAATGCAAAGGACACAGATTTCCTGGAATTCTTTTATCCAGGAAATAGTTTCCTGGTAATAAAAGTTTCTGGGAATCTGGTGGAAAAGGGGCTCTTGTTGCCAATTCCACTGCTGGTCCTTCCACTGACTCATTGACTCAGTGAGCAAGTGAGCTGTCAATCACAGCAGATAAAAAACACTATATTATATGCATTCTTACTATGTTATTTTTTAAGAATTTTGGTGAGGAACTCCATCACTGAGTACAACTATAATTATACATCCATGTCCCAGACACAACAGAAAGGACAATGATGACAGTTTCTTTTGACATTTCCACCTAATCCAGTGTTTTTCAACCTTGGGGTCGGGACCCCAGATGGGATCACCTGGAAATCAAATGGGGTCGCCTGAAATTTCTAGTAATTAATGAAAATAAAAAAATAAAAACGTTACTAATAAAAAATATATGGTGAGTTGAGAGAGACAATCAAAATCCATAAAAGACATGACAAACTCTGAAGCTGAAACTGAAGCACTGTGGTACTGTTTATCTTTCAAATGTTCATTGTGGTCGGTTTCAGATGCTGCAGCTCTTTCATAATTCATAGTTTGAGTTATTGTTTGTTCAGTATTAATTGTCAGCCTCGTAAATCCAAGCTGGACTGACTGTACATATCCTGACCAAGGAAAATCAAATTCTCACTTTGTGCAGTAATCTACACCTGACTTTTCTGCCTCTGTCCAGAATAATATACACTATATAGACTAAATGTCAACTAAAATGTACATTTATTTGCAAAATAGTATAGCAAACTATTACATGATCAAAAATAATTAATTTTAGCAAAAAAATGTCTCCGTTCTGGGGTCACCACAAATTTGTGATGTTAAAATGGGGTCACGAGCCAAAAAAGGTTGGGAACCACTGCCCTAATATGACCTGGTGGTCTTAGGTGTAAAATAAAATCCACACAGGTTACCAGAGAGGATCTTGTATATTTATTACTATTTTTCTTTTTCTCTTTTTGGTGCATGGTATAATTTGTAAACCTCCACTCTGCTGTCAAACTTCAACATGCAGTCTGGGACGTCTGACCCCCTCCTCACCTCTGTTCAGTCCATCCAGAGCTGTGATGGACTTTAGGGGTCACAGCTGTGGGCAAGCTTTGTTATCAGGCCCTGAGTACCCTGTGGCTGCACTGACAGGGACCCAGGCTAAGGGTCCTCAGCTCTCCCCTCAGGGATAAGGAAAGGTCAGCGTGCTCTAGTCATCTTCCTGCCAGAGGCTGGGTACATCTATCTGACAGGCAGGAGGATGCACTGATACTCCTCCATGTTAAGATGGCAGCAGCACCAGTGGTCTGAAAGTCACATTCACATGAACCCACCTATTTACGGCTTATTATCGTATGATGAAACTTACACTAAACAGCTCTGAAAACTGGTATGACCTGATATCAGAAAAAAACACTTGTGTGTGAATATGATGAGATGATAAAACCAACATTAACTTACTGACAACGCTTCCATGTCGCACTATTAGAAGAAGGTTGAGTGACTAGTTCTGCTTCAGTGTGAAGGTTCTTAAACCAATAGAATTACATTTTTGAGAGGCAACAGATGCTAAAAAACTTGCAAAATTTTGCACATGCATCAGATAAGAATGAGCAACAACTTTATATTCTATATGCTTATATTTTTAATTACTCCCCCACATGAAATTTCACCTCTGACCTTTGACCTTGGTGCTGTACCCTATACCCACAGGAAGTCCAACATCTTTCAGTCAGCTAAAGACTGTCGCATTAAAAAGTTGCCTCAATGATGACCTTTTTGGGCTGAATTTTGAGGTTGCACCAGAAATGGGTTTATAGTGCCCTCTTCAAAATTAACCTCCTAAGACCCAGTAAATGTCAGCAAAGTACAACCTTTTTTGTTTTTTATTAAATAAGTGCCAATATTGGAAACATCATAATGCAACAGTTTCTTCAGATGCAGTTTTTAAAATTTTTTGTGGAATGTCCTTTGTGGTGGACAGAAAACCCATAGCTGGGTCTTAGGAGGTTAACGTATGATTTTGCGCCTACAGTAGATGTACTAAATTCTGCATGTGTAGTTGCTCATTTGGGGACCATGGGGACCTTTCTGACCTTGAGACCCAAATCATCAGTTTTCCCAAACATCTTAATATTGTCATCATCTTATGTCATTTTGGTCTTTTTCATTATTTTCATCATTTTCATTTTGTAACATTGATGTTTTTGTCGTGATACATTCAGTTTTTGTCGCTTCATCACTTGAGATAAAGTAAGAATCCTTTTTTAGTACCACAACAATTTGTAGAAAGAATATAAAAGTAATGAAACACACAATAAAAAGTGTAGAATATAGAGAAAAATCTCAAAAGCAACAGACTGCCACTCAAGCGGTGCCATCTTGATTTTACTTCATTGCTTCAATTTTTACATCTTTCATGTCTTATTGTTTTTGTCATGATAGGTCTTTTACTTTGTTTCATTACATTTCATAATGGAGGCCTCTTTTCTACATTTCCACATAGTTTTAGTCATTACTCATGACTTTGGCAGTTTAATTAAAACATTATGAGATTCATTGTTTCCCAACCATGAGTTTGGGACTGGTACTTTTAGTCAAATAATCTGATCCAGAGGTAATAATTAGTCCACCATTTGTTTTGAACATACATTCAACGGCTTCACGAGTACTAGGCGTACCTAATAAAGCGGCCTCTGGGTGCACATCCTGCTGCTGTTGTCAGTGCTTATTTTAGATACAGTTGCCTTTCCATCAGCTTGAACCTGTACTCACTATTCCCGTCTGGTATCTACAAGGCATTTTCAACCAGAGAACTTCAACTCCCTTGATATTTTCTCTTTTTTGGTCAAATCTGTCAACAAAAACTATGATTATATGTGGAAATTCCAGTAGATTAGTAGTAATCATACTATGTTTAAAGTAATCTTTTGTCCCCATTTTAATGCTGTATTTGAACATTGACAGATAGTCTCGTCTACATGCCTAAATGTATTGACTAGATGAAATGTGATTGGTCCATTAGATATCTGTGTTTATGGGCAGTTGAACTAACAAAGTAGCTGAAGATTTTACAATTTTGGCATTGTGCTGCCATGAAAAAATGTGTAATTATTTTCTGTACTCTAGATTGTGGACAAAGGAAGTGATAATTAACTCCTATGTGAAAGATCAACATAAGGCCAGCCAGGCCTGAGGACACTGGTCTGCCTGCATTAAAACCTCTCGACTACCTTCACAGACCTTCTCACGTATTTTTTCTTAAAGTTCAACGTCTGTTTTAGTTTTGCAACACTTGTGCCCTTGATGTTCTAGTAACAGCAGTGACAAGGTGGTGCAGTAACAGAGAACTGGTGAATTACTACGAAGCCTCGGAATGTCCAATGGGTCCTATATGACGACCATGAAAAGATGACAAACTATATTTTACCTCATTATTTCAATGTATTGATAGGTTTAGTGCTGTGCTTTTCAACCTTGGGGTCGGGACCCCACATGGGGTCGCCTGGATTTCAGATGGGGTCACCTGAAATTTCTGGTAATTGATAAAAAAAAACTAATAAAACAATATAAGGTGAATTGACAGAGGACAATCACAATACATAAAAGACATGACAAACTGAAGCTGAAACTGAAGCACTGTGGTACTGTTTATCTTTCAAATGTTCATTGTGGTCGGTTTCAG
Source organism: Sphaeramia orbicularis (assembly GCF_902148855.1). NCBI lineage: Eukaryota > Metazoa > Chordata > Actinopteri > Kurtiformes > Apogonidae > Sphaeramia > Sphaeramia orbicularis. The sequence continues at coordinate 59,393,775 of NC_043968.1, forward strand.
ATGCTGCAGCTCTTCATAATTCATAGTTTGAGTTATTGTTTGTTCAGTACTAATTGCCTTGTAAATACAAGCTGGGCTGACTGTACATATCCTGACCAAGGAAAATAAAATTTTCACTTGTGCAGTAATCTACACCTGGCTTTCTGCCTCTGTCCATAATAATAGTAATAATAGCAAACTATTACATGATCAAAACAAATTCATTTTAGCAAAAAATGTCTCCGTTCTGGGGTTGCTAGAAATTTGTGATGTTCAAATGGGGTCACGAGCCAAAAAAGGTTGGGAACCACTGATTTAGTGGTTCAGAAGCTAATAAACATTTTAGATTGGTTAGATGATCTTGGTTGTCAGAGGATGTTCTTTGAGGGTTAAGATGGCTCCTGCTAATTTTCTCTACAAGAGCAACTCAGCTTGAAATGCAATGCAAAGCACAGCTGAAAGAAACCCTCATGTGGATTTTTCCCTTGTACTACTTTAATTATACGATTTTTGTAAAATTAATCACTATGGGGGTATATTGGTACTTTCCTGTATGAGGGTACCTGAAAATAACCACACAGCCTTGTGCACACCCTGCTATGACCAAACTGACATTGCTCAGACCCTAAAACTTGCAGATGAAGTAACACTACCATAGGAACAGATGGACTGTTGAATCCCAAAAGATGACAACAGTATGTCATAAACACAATGCTTAAAATGTGACCAATTAAGGCTCATTTATGCTCAATGTTAAATATGTATACATATACAGATGGAATGTTCTGTCTGTCCTCTGGGAGCTTGCAGATGTGTCCCCAAACTGAGGACACTGAGCAATACCACCGGAAATCACAAGGGCAGTCTTAAGATTTGAAGAGAATAATTTCCAAAAATGGGAGGACTTTTCGAAAAGCGACTGTATGAGTTGGTGAAAAACTACTGACATATTTATTACTAACATTCACAGTATCAACATTAATAATACTGCCTCTGTTGGTACCATCTATATGATTATTGACTTTCTTCTTCTTCCCTCAAAAAACTCTACTCTTCTTCTTGGTATTTGGCCGGTATATATTAAATTCAGAGCAGCGCCCTCTGGTGAATTGCCTGCCAAACACTCATTCCACTCAGTAGAGCTGCAGCTATCAATTATGTTTTGTTATCAATTAATCTATTTAGATCATTTTGTCGGATTCAACTCGATTAAAAAATTATTTGAATAGGTGAAAAAAAAACAGTAAAAATGTGAAAGACATGTCTGAAACTGACAAACAACTTGTCCTTTATTTTCAAACTAGCTGAAACAACAACCACAAAGAGTATAAAAGTAAAAGGATCTATCTATCTATCTATCTATCTATCTATCTATCTATCTATCTATCTATCTATCTATCTATCTATCTATCTATCTAAAACAACAGTAACATAAAAGTACATATAAAAATATCTATAAACAGCAATAAACAAGTCAAATCACATTTACAAAAAATATGTGCAATCTCTTCAAAATATTTGTACTAATTTACTAACTTGCGAACAACTTAATGTAGAAGAAGATGTAACTAACATACAATTTTCTTGGCATCATGTGCGTCACAATAAGCGTCAATGTGAAACACAACAGTTGGAACCAGTAGCCCCTTTTACACAGCACTTCTGTTCCGGGAATATTTCTCCTTTATTCCAGAACAACGTCTGTGTAAACGAAATGGTGGATCATTTGGTCCCACCTTTATCATGGCTCTGTAACGCCTCTGGATGTAGTATCCGAGCTGTGATAAAGGTGGAATCATGATTCCGGAACATTATGTAAAAGGAACACCTATTGTTCCGCAACCAAGGTGTGACGTTTTGATAACATATTGCATCTGCTACCCCCCCCATGGGGATTTAAAAATGAGCACGAGCCGTGTACAGTAAACAAACATATTAATGCGACCAGAAAGATGTCTAACCAGGGAGTCACTTCAGGCAGAGGACTCTATCCATGCTAACATTTGTGGAACAGTGAAAGACGGGCCAACTCTGCTCGGGGTATTTCCGATGTGCAAGTTATGTGTCGCACTATAGGCAGTGCTGCGTCACCGCCCCTTTGATTCCTGAATGCTGGTCCGCTGTGTAGAAGTCCAGCCTGTCTCACCTCTGTTACTCCTTACACCGTTTTTCCGGGATCTCTGTGTAAAAGTGGCTAATGTTTAATGTTTAGTGGCAGCAAAATTAAGGAAAGGAAGCTTGGATTCAGGAAAATTGTAATCAAATAATTTTTTAATCGATTCAAGAAAATTAATCGATTAATCATTTCAGCTGTACACAGAAGTATCAAAGCAATGACAACGTTTGAAACAGAGGTACCTACTGTATGTGCATTCGTAGCGTGAGCATAAACGAGCCTTTACACTGATCTGATGTGAATATCTTTACCAGTTTGTAGAACATTCTGTTGACGTGCTCAGCACTAACCAGTCCCACCACCTTACACTTCATTTATTTCCACGTATTCACCTGCCACTAAGTTTACCCACCACCCCCACACAAAAACCAATATTTTTTCCATCCTACACACCCCTCCTTCCTTCACTGTGTTATTCCTGATTAACCGTAAACGAGCAAATATTTTCCCAGTGTTCGCCAGGTTAGATCCCCATTTAATTAAACTGGCTCATTATGTCGCTCTCTGATTAGTGGAGGAGAATCAATTATTCAATTCACAAACACGGGCCGCAGGAGCTGGAGGTGCACAACGAGCTGCTCATTTAATTCCAAGGACACTAATTAGCTACAAAGCAAGCAGTAACTTTCCTCCCCTGTTTTTTCCTCCCCTGCCTTCTTTTCCAATTACCGCGCATGCAGGACACTTAAAGTTAGCGAACGGAGGAGGAAGCATCACAGAGGCCGGGGGCTGTGGGTGGTGTTTTAAGGAGGCGTTTGGGGAGAGAAGGGTGTGGTGGGTCAATCTCGGTCTTATTTAGCCAGATTCTCCTCTAGTTAGGGAGGTCAAGAAGGAGAAGCAGGCAGGAGGGAGGCTTATTTGCTGATATGTAGATCACGGAGCCTAAGCATTCAGGAAACGACCCCAGGGATTTGCAGATGTGTCGAGACTGGGCCGCTTACTTTTGTTCTCTGCAATCAAACAGCGGGCAATTATCCGAATTATTGACAGCAGATTTCTCATTTCAACTGCAAATTAAGGCTATCAATAAAGCTTTCTGATGCAAAAGTGACTAATTAACCAACGGAGTGGAGCTCTGAAGCCTTGATATAAATAAAGAAAAAACCTCCAGTCGGCAGCACGTTGTGGAAACACAGGGGAACTAATTAGTTTAATTATCAAAACAGCTAATTAAAATTACACAGTTGCCTAATTAGTTCTGTGCTTCTTGCTGTCTCCTTCTCTCCCCCTTTCTTTTTTCTTAGTTGCCCTCTCACTCTTTAATTGACAGGTTGAAGTTAAATATAAAAATGTGTGTTTGCGTGCACACGTGCGTGTCTCTGTGTGTGTGTGCTCATGTGTGCTTGGAAGGAAAGCACAAACAGCTCCTGCTGAATATCTCCTCCTGTGGCAGAATACTAACAGCAGAATAAATGACTGTTGTCCCTTTGGTGAGCCGGTCCAAATTTTCCTCCCATTAATCTGTCCCCAGGATCGACGACGGGTGGGGCGGAGTGAAGGCAGGGTGACAAATGTGGGGTCAGAGCTAACAGCAGGCCTCCTGTCCCTAGAAAGTCTCCGTTTAAAGCATTTATGCTACTTCCAAATCCCATTTAAAACGACTGAGGAAATGACATGCGCAGCGAATATGTGATGTTGGATCTGTCTTTTACAGAGTTGAAATTACATGTCTGGGCTTTTTCTTGTCAATGAATCCCATGAAAAGGCCAAGACCATCAGTTAATTGATCTTACCAACAAGTATTGTGTGCTGCATATACCTGATATATCATGAACGCCACAGTATTTTGACTCAATCTACCATATGCTGCTGTGCTGCTGGAAAACCCACTAGAATACCAATAGTCTATTTCTCCTTCAGTAAAAATGGTCCCTATAATGTTTTGTTACCCTCTTCCTTGTGTGAAAATTTGCTATTATTATTTAAGAATCAGTAAATGAACCTTCTCATGTCCACAGTGCTGATAAAGATCTGGAGTTGGTCCCTGAGCACCTTTAATGGCAGCTTAATACTCATAATATGTGCTATGTGCTAAAGCTACTTGCTAAAGTTAATGCTACCATGTATAAATTAGTAAAATGGAGAGACCAAATGTAATAAATAAAGCCAGTTAACCTCTTCATTTAGTAGCAGGGCTGCCAACTCTCATGCATTCAGTGACACACGCTCTCACGCCACACTCCCGATATCAACCCCCCCAACAAAAACAAACGTTCCACTTAGAGAATACACTTTGGCATATCCCGGGGGAGAACGCCAGGTCTCTGAAAATTTGGTCCATGTTTTGAGCCTCTCATTTTCACTGACTGCATGCTGGGCTGGCTGAGAGGCGGGACGTCATGTTTCTATGCGATGCGGTGGCTGGTGGTGCTGAGTGTCTTTGAAGAGCCGGGGAGTTTGAAATACCACAGGGACACCAGGCCGAGATCGGAGACAGTCTTACCCTTTTTTCAGGTAGGGCCTATGTATTTGAGTATTTCTGTCATAAACGTTAGTCAACCATTAATTTGAATTGTGTTTGGCTATTTAAATTTGCAGCAGCTGAGCTTATGTAATTATTAATAGTTGTATTAATTCATGACATTGATTTGAGTTATTAGGTCTATTAATGTATTGTGTGTAATATACAGTTATATGGAAAAGTTTGCTCGCCCACTTTAATCCTGTGTTTTCTTCACCATATGTAAATGTATGGGCATTCAATTTTCATTTTAACAATATCAATACATGAGGAAATATTTCTAAAGATATTGAACTAAAATGTTTTATAAAATATGTTGGTAAATTCCAATTTAAAAAACTGAAATTTATTTTGGAGGGGAAAACCTAGTACATCCTTGTATTCATCATTACTTACAATGCCTAAAATGGAAATTTAATGCTCCTGTACATGTGCAGAGGCACTGAAGATCGTTAAAGGGTTTGTGAGGATTCTGCCCTTTAAAAACCTCAGCCATTTATGCCGTGTTTCCACTACGTGGTACCGGCTCGGCTCGACTTGGCTTGACTTGACTTGGCCTTTTTGCGTTTCCATAAAAAAAGGATCTGGAATCCAGTACCTGATACGAGTTTTTTGGTATCACCTCCGCTGAGGTTCCAAGACTGGGGACCAGATACTAAGACATGACGTATAAACACTGCAGACCACTGATTGGTCAGAGAGTTGTCTCTCTGACCTGCCGTTTTACAAAAACCAGATGTGGAAGTTTACAGTAAATGTAGCGATAGGTTAATCCACATGATGACAGCCCACAAAACTACACCATTCAGTCAGAACATTCAGTCTTTGGTGGCCGACGTAAAAATTCAGCATGAGTTTGACGAGACAACACACAGCGAGCGAGTTTATCAGCGACTCTCTGAGCAGATGACACAGAAGTAACGCGCCGCATCGCTATGACGTCCAGGTACTGTAAAGTCGGTAGTATCCTGTGATGGAAACGGTCTCCAGGAATAGAACCTGGTACCCGAGTCGAGTCGAGCTGAGTCAAGTTGAGCCGATTCCACGTAGTGGAAACGTGGCATTAGTTAGCTTTCTCTGGAGTGAGTGGTATAACCATGTCAAGCCCAAAACGGCTCAGGCCTTTAGAAAGAAAGTTGTAGATGCATATACGTCTGAGAAAGGCTGTAAAACAATCTGCAAATAAATCAGCCATTCTACTGTGAGGCAAATAATCTACAAATGGAAACTATAAACCAACTGCCACCATGGCCAGGTGAGGGGATCTGTGGAAGTTCAGCTCATGTGTCAGCTGTACAGTGCTTACAGCGGTCTCCAGCCAATTAAACATATCTGCAGGGGGACAACAGGTAACTCTTGCCACAGGTGAAGTCAAAAGTATGTGTTTACCATCAGAAAGACCTTTACAAGTTCAGCTTTCATGGGACATGTGGAAGGTGGGAACCATTGCTTTGAAAATATGCCTTAGATCTGGTTAAAGAATTGAAAAAGGATTAATCAGTGATGTTTATATAGTACAATAATAGTAATAGTACAGGTCCAAGGAGGTCGTTATTGCCCTTACAAATGAACTGCACAAAGAGCATTAAATCATCTAAAGCTACACCTTTGTGTTCCAGAGCCCTACATTTGAAAGACTATAGGATAATATTTTGGTATAATGAAACGTTTGTGTTGTGCGAAGAATAATTCTGAATTGGGAAATCACAAAATTTGCGCTCTACTCGGGGGAAAATTTTGGGCCCATAAAATCTCACTCCAAGGATTTGTGAAAGGTTGGCAGTGCTAACATAGATAAGGCTAAGAACCATTAGCTTTGAACAGCAACTAGAGTTACACAGCAATAACACAGGCCACCATTAGCTAGTGTTTAACACAAGTTTAACAGTTTCTAGTGTTAGATGTGCACAATGCTAGCTAACCGCAGCAGTGTAATACATTTGCTAACAGTAAATAGTGTTGTTCACAAAGAACCAATGGATTTAAGGATTTCTGCAATAAAACAGATGTGTCCTCTACATGTAAGTCACTGTACAGAGACAGTTGTTAGCTTAGAGATGGAGTTAGCTACTCTCAGCTAAGGCAAAACAGGCAAAACAAACACAAACATGTACATAAACATCCATAATTCTACACTGAATGCTCAATAATTTGTAAAACACAGCTCAATATCATTAGTGCTGGAAATATATTTGTAACCTCTAATGACATGTTTTGATACAAATATATACACTTATAAAACCATTTTCCACCAGATACTTGTGTTTTCTACTGCTTCATGGACATTCATAAGGTCTTGAATTCAGCACAACTAAATGTAAGTAGAAAAGTTAATAAGTAAACGCCTATGAATAGTAAAGTGAGACTAAAGCTAATGTAAACATCATACATTTTGGCTTATGTAAATTTGTGGCTTGTGTTCCACAATGTGAAGAACTGAATGTGTATGTTATGTATACTATATACATGCTTCATTGGACAATTGACATTAGATCTGCTTTGTTACACAGATGGATTTTATAAAACCAAATGACTGGCTCTTGCTTGATGTCCTAAATGTTCCATCTGAATTTAGAAAATCTGCTTTTAATTTTAGCACACTTGATTCACAGAGAAAAAAAAAAAAAATACAGCGCATTCTTAAAATAAACTCACTTGTACCTTTTAACCATTCTAAAAATGTCATCTTAGACTTCCTACTTATATATTCAATCAGTCTAATTTCTCTTAATTGATTTTATTACCCTTGTCTGCTTCTTTGCTCATCTTAATTTGACTGTCACTGGAAATCAGGGCTGACCCACTATGATTTTGGAGTATAAATCAAGGTTGATCGATTGATTTATATATATATTTGAACCTTTTAAGAAATCAGTTTCAACCTCCCATGTTCAGAGTCATTCTGTTTGTATGTAGTAATAGGGATCAGATGTTATTTAAGTTCAGCTCAGCTCAAACATTTACAGCAGCATCAGCCCAAGGCTACACACTGCAGCCATCTCACAGTCAGTGTTTTAAGTTGAGAGAATATTTTACTGGAACAAAACCAAACCCTCCAACCAAAAATCATTATGGCTGTAACATGCAATGCAGAGAAAATATGCTATAAATAATGTGGATTGAACAAACTATGAACCAGAATAAATTCTATTTCTTCACCATGAATAATATTGCTGTGTGTGTGTGTGTGTGTGTGTGTGTGTGTGTGTGTGTGTGCGTGCGTCGTGTGTGCAGTACAGTCTGTACATTATGCATCCGAACTGCTACTTTATTTACCAAAACAGCTGGGTTTTTTCAGATTTGTTCTGAGTCACTCATTTTACTCTCCAAAGCATTCATGTTGTGTGCATTTCTGCAAAGTTGTCAGGCATGTGGAAACAGAGGATACAGTTATGGAAGCCATCCTGAAGAGGGCACTGCAATTAATTGGTACTGACCTGCATTTTGATATGAGGCAAAAAACAGAGTCTGAAACTGATGGGCAGACTGAGGTGATGGACAATATTTTATTTACATTTTTATTTTATTTTGCATTTTTTTTCTATATATATTGTATATAGTCTTGATACACTAATTGTTTAGTGTCTCTCATATTGATTTACATATTCTTGAGTGTTTTTTTTTTATTATATTTTCTCCTATTATTTGTATCTAGCCGAGAACTATCTCTAAGAAAAAAATTGTTATCTGCACATAACAACAATAAACATTCTTGAATCTCAAATCTTGAATACAGTTATATATTTCTTTTACTTATACTTGATAATATTCGTTAAGTACATATTGTACAAATTGTTTGTGTTTACATATATATATGTATATATGTGTGTGTGTGTGTGTGTGTGTATTTGTAATAATGATAATTTCTTTGTTACTACTTTTCTTACACTTGCTCAGAGCAACTGTAACACACACTCTCCTCTGGGATTAATGAAGTATTCTTAATCTGAATTTGAATTCAGTTAATAAAGTTTATGATTAGAGCATTGTTTTTTTTTTGTTTTTTTTTTTAACACAGAAATAGACATTTGACAGTATGCAGTGTAAAGTGTGTTCCCTGCATTGTGACCCTATGTCAGGTTTGTTTGTGTTCTTGATCACTGCCACAGTTTATAGCTTAGTGGACAAACATACTATTACCTTTATTATTTATTATTATTAATTACCTTCTTTGGTTAAAGATCACACACGACTGGAAATAATGCATTAATGTATGAATATGTGTATGTACAGTACATTTACTTGTAAAATAATAAATAATAACGGGTCAATAGTAACACTTTATATTAAACAGTAAAAATGACCAAAAGGACAAAGACTAAAACAATACTTCAAAAATTTCAAACTTCTGTCCTTCAGTGTTTGATTCATCATTGTTTTAATAGGAGATAAAACCAACTTACTGTGACATAAGGTCGGTTTAAAGTGGATTTTGACAGTTAGATGCAGTATTTCATACAGTCACACACCGAGCTGCTGATTGAGGGGCGGATAGATTTAACCCAAGGTCTTTGACCCAGAAATTCACCTATTTTGTCCAAAAAACCTGATGCTGGTTTTATCTTTGCCCTCTGAACTGCAGGTAGACATCTGACAGGTCTCGCTCATACAGTGTTGTTTCAGTCTTCCACAGTTTGTCAAAGCCTTTTTCTTGTATTTGTTTCTGCAGGTCTTTATACACAGTGGTGTTTTGTTGCTGTTTCCATCTAATATAGCATTTTCTACATTATACTTATAGCGCTGCAGCTATCAATTATATTTAAAATCAATTAATCTGTTATTTTCTTCAATCTGACTTGATAAAACAATTGGCAAATAGGCAAAAAAAAGTTAAAATGTGAAAAAGATATGTCCGAAAATGACAAACAACTTTTTTTTTTCAGAACCAGCCGAAACTGCAGCCACAAAAAGTATAAAAGATATATAAAAATATCTATATAGAAATAACAATAAAATAAAAGTATATATAAAAATATTCAAATATATAAACATCAACAAACAAGTCAAATGACATCTACAAACACTATGTGCAATGCAGTCATCAACATTTTTTTTAAACAACTTACTAACAATTTAAGATGTACCTAACATACAACTATGTGTTGATTTTGGCGTCATTTGTCACAATAAGCGTCTGGTTGAAAAAAACAGCTGAGCCAATGTAATGAAACTAAGGAAATGAAGCTTTGATTCAGAAAAATTGTGATCAATTTATTAGTGCAAATTATTAGTCAGTTACTTTTTTTCATGGTTGTCATTTAATGGTTCATTGTACACATTTACTTGCAATTGCCTGTTACCATTACACCAACTTTTCTACTGCTTAAAAACTTTTTCTGAGCTATTTCAGGCTAATTTAGAATTTGTAGCATTTCCACACACACCTAATGTGAACCCAATTAAGCAGCTGCTTCCCGTTGCCCAGTTTGTGGAAGATTTTGTACTTGGAGGTTCTCTACATTCCATCCAGGCTCATTCTTGACACTGCTTCGTTGTTGTAGCTGACAAGAAAACCCTAAAATGAACCAGAGTGACCCAAAGCACCACCCAGTGTGGGCCAAGGCTGTTTGGATGCCTGTTGCCTGATGAGCCATCAACAGATTATCTGTCAGGTGAGCCATGGTCATTCCCTCCAGCTAAAGAAGGAGTTCTTCAGCAGCCTCCCAGCATGTAAATGGTCCAGGAGCTAGCAGGGCCGACCTGGAGCCTTTTCAGCCAGGGGTATTTTTAGCCACACTAATCAGGGAGCTTATTATTTCTTGGGTTCACAAGAACTTTGAACTGTAGACTCTCCTGGCCTAAAAGATTCATGAAGGAGAGGCTATCTGGGGACCTCCTCGAGGCTGGAGGGGTCAGAGGTTGCTGTTATCCCTACGGCAACCACAGAAAAACAAATTATATGTGTTAAGGGTAGACTGCTTGTACATTTATTGTATATGTTTAATGTACCGCACACTGGGTGTAACTGATTTATAACTGTGGGGAGGCATATTGACATATACAGCCAGGTGAAGATGCATGGGATTTGTTATCTGTTCCAATTAAAACGCTTAAATGTGTAAAGCAACCAGAAGTGCATTAATGTTACATGGATCATAGTTTCCAGTGTAATTGGTCATGCTAATAAGAATTCCGAGACTAAGGTGTAGAGGGTCAGTGCATGAAGTATAATTCACCTGCAGTTGTTCATGCGGTCTCAATGAAAAAAAGGCCAGTTTAAGGGGTTTTTCCTACTTTCACTGTCCTATTTGTGCTAATGCAAAAGTATGTATCGTATATACATGCTAACACACGGCCCTAACGCTGCTAACATTGTGTTGGTGCTATTCTCATATCACATCATCCCAAAAATTTCAAGAAAGTAAGCAAGCGTTGTTCAAACGGAATGAGTCATACTTTCTTCTGAAAAGAAAAACAATCTTGTCAAGCATACATTTCATTAGTAATTCTAATTTCAAGGTTTTCTGTAGTTGCATGTGAGTGCTTATGGGTAGTTTACAGTTAATGTTGTGCTGAGGCCTGGGTGCCTTGACTTTATGCTATATGATATAATGTGTGTAATTGCATAATATCCAACCACAGGAATAAGATTGTTTTTCTCATTTTAACAGTGACACCACTTGAACAACTTCTCAAAACCTATTATTTGATCATTAATGTAAATGTATGTATTTTGTGCATCAAACCTTTAAAGGTACCCTGCCACACAAAATTGTTTTTACTTGTATGTACCATAGGTGTTTGTGGTATGTACTGAATTGGAAAATGAACTATTACCTCCTCTGTCTGCTATTACCACTGAAAAGAAATAAACAGAGAAATCGGGTCAATTAGAAAAGCTGGTCAGTGTGAAATGTTAATGCCTGAGCTCATTAGTATTCATGGGGTTGTCTGGGTGAGACCACGCCCACAGAATTTGTCTAGCTCACTGACAGTTTTTGTATACAGCAAGCTGGGGCGCCATAAAGGGAGGGTAAACATGACAAATTCATGGGGCCCAGCATTCCTGGGGGCCCCATAGAGCAGTGGAGGGGGTCCAGCGGATGCAGGTTAGAAGTTGTGAAAATTCTGTGTAAGGTCCGCTGTACAAGAGAGGCATAGAAGCCAGGAGTCGGACATTCAAAGCATGTTAAGTTTCACTTTCGGTTTCAGCCAGTTCCAGCCAGAGTAAAGATGCTGAAAAGCCAGGCTTTCATTGGCTAGCTGTTAGCCAATCAGAGTCAAGCAGATTAGCATGTTGAATATTCATGAGAACTGGTGCAAATCGAGCTGAGTCTTCCAGCAGGCTTTCTATACCGCATTAGAGTGGCTTGAAAGTTGATAACCAAGGCATTGTTTCCACAAAAAATGTCCATGTCCATGGTAGAACTTCACACATTACCACAAAAGTAGGGCTGGGCAAGTTAACATATTATTACCGCGTTAACACATTCATTAAATAACGTTGACGATTATTTTTTTTATCTCCCGTTAATGCCGTTTTATTCTAACTCATATTCTTCTGCTTCTGCTTGTGTGCATGTAGCGATTAGCTCAGCAGATGGACAACAGGTTTACCAAGAAAAGCCAGAGGCCGAAAACTTCTGTCCATATCTTTTACTTGAGACTCAATGTAAAACTGCAACATACATACAAAATATGTCTCAGCTATGTTCATTGCCGTAGTACATTTACATGGCATTATACATTTAAATGAATGGGAAAAAGATCGCTAGCTTGATGCTAACTTGAATGGGAAAATCCATAGACATGTTAACGATTAGCATTTACAGATGAACTTAAGATTTACAACATCTTTTTATCCAGCAACAAAGGTTCACATCAGAGATATTTTATACTATTCATTCTTACAACAACTGAACATAAAATACTTACAGACAAACGTTTTTGGGGCCACAAACAGAATGAGAGAAATGTGTCTGTTAGTTCCTTCTTATGTCCAAACTGGCTATGGGAACACCGAAAGGACAAAACATATGTTAGTGCAATTTATTCCTTTGCTTGCTTTGAACAACTGAACATCACATATTATTGGGCTTATTAGTATTAGTACTTATTAGTGGGCTTAAGACTCCTGTCAATCACTCACAACCGGAAATAAACTGGTGTGGACATAAACATGGAGAAAAGTAGCGGTCTGTTCCATGGACATTTTCATTTTAAATGTCTTCAGATGGTGGGGTTGAGAAGGACAAAGTTGTTTGAAAGCACTGCAATGTGGAATTATTTTTTTTTATCACCGGAGTACTTCAGGTCTGAAATATCACTTAAAGGCAATACACGCTGTTGATACCGGCAACGCCCCTCCCCCAACTATGCAATTAATTGTGATTAATCGCAGAAATCCATGCGATTAATTGCGATTAAAATTTTTAATCGCTGCCCAGCACTACACAAAAGTAATGAAACACCTGTGGTGTTTAAAGAGACATCTGTAAAATTAACACTACGCTAACTTTTACTCTGATGGTGAGCTGCTTCTTAACTCTATTGGTCAATTTTCATTTGTATAAGATGGATAGTAGAATAAGGTGGTGCACTGAATTATATTGCACATCCTCAATAACCCAGGTAAAGTGTTAACAGACAGCATTGGCTATTCAAGAACGAGCTCACACGTGTCACTGTGCCTTTGCATTAGCACAGGTAGGACAATGAAAATAGGAAATAACTAGCATTTTTCATTTGGCAACGTGAACAACTGCAGATAAATAAGACTTTATGCTGGACGGCAGCTCTGCTATAAATCTCTGTTAGGGATTTAAAAAGTTTCCTTGGCATCCTAAGGCCCACCTACATCAACTTAATTATTATCAAACTCTTTCATTTCCTTTTAAAATACGTTTCAGAGGACTTTGGTGTGTGTTGTTGTGGGTGTGCTTGTAAATCTCCGGACCTTATTAGATTGTGAGTGAATACGAAGGCCTTTGGAAAGGAAGGCCTTTTGTATATAAAATGCAATCTAGCCGGGGCCAGCTGGTGAGAGAAACATGTAGATTACAAGGTGAATTGCCTGCAAAGCGCTGTTCGATTTGAATTGTCAATGTGGCTCCTCCATTTGACTCATACAGAGACCATTTTGGCTCAGATAGAGCAAAGACAGATTCCATCAGGTCCTTATCTGTTACAAGTTGCATTGCTTGCAACTGGATTCAATAGGTACCAATAATAGTGTTATTTTTTAAACATTAGGATACCTGGGTTTTCTGCACTGGTCAGCAGTGGGGTATATGAGTATGAGAAAAGCTTATAAAACATGCCCAGCTTCCTTCCCCTCCCTGCTGTCCGTTACCATGAATGGTGTATTATTCCTATCATTTTTCTGACTTTCTGGAGGAAAAGTAATTTTATCTTGTAAAGGGATGTATTTTTTCTGCCCTCCTGTCCCCTGAGTGGTGTATATTGTTCTGGGATGAAGAAGTCTTCCTGCTGCATTGATACATCATCGCAGCCATCCGCAATCACTGTCTGTAGACTGTCAGCAGAGACCAATTTGGGCCACATACACTCTGACCATGACATTTAAGAAAAATTAATCCCGCTCTAAGCCTTCGAAGAGAATTAACTCCGCCACAAAAAAAAGACTATCATCAGACCTCTACAGAGCACTTGCGGTGCGTGGGGTCTTCTAATTCTGCAATTCTCTTGTGTTAATCAATAAGAGGGAAAGTGTTTGACAGCTTTTGTGCGAGTCGGCTGATTCTTTTGTTGTGGCGCCGGATGAGGCCAGCAGAAGCCTCCCTCCCTGATGCAAATGGGCCGAACCAGGAATGTCCTATAGCATTCTAGGCCCTGTGCATGGGTTCCTTTCCTCTCCTGATCCACATCTTTTACTCAAATAACTGAACCAACAACTGTGCACGTGAGACTCTGATAGTCTCCTTAACCACATTTAACCCATAAAAAACCCAGTGCTACTTTTGAGTCTCACTATTTAACCTTTTTTTAAGTGATGTATCGCCATGTATCATTATATTATTCTCTGTATTTAGCATTTTTCCATAAAATTCAGGTATTTTACTATATTTAATTTACTGATTATGTAGATGTTCATAAGAGCTCAGATTAAAGTTGAGGGTTATTATTCCAAAAACAGAGAAAAATTAGGAAAAGGTGACTTTTCAGCAAAGATATCTATAACTGAATATAAAAACGAGCATCTACATCCACTGTCATTTGTCAAACTCCATGGGTTTTACAGGGGAATACATGTTGTAGAAGATGACAGTGTTTTTAGTTTAGTTTAGTTCAGACACAGACATAACACAAAACATATGGAAAAAAAAAAAAAAATAAATAAATACACAAATAAAAAATCAAATAAAAAAAAAAGAACAACTGTTGTGCCTGACAGATGACAATGTTTCCTTTGAAAGTTGAAATGGGTCATATTTGATGACCATGAAAAGATGATGAAACTGAATTTTATTGGAATTATTTCCATGTATTGATAGGATTAGTGGTTCAAGAGGTACTAAACATTTTAGATCAGTTGATGCTTTTGGTCGTCATCGGCTGTTTGGGTCTTTGAGGGTTAAATTGCTAAATAGGTATTTCAGGAAAATAAAACAAGACTTGTTCCTGGGATTCGTCAAATTTTTTTTCTAAAAAAGAAAACTAATCTTGTCAAACAGATTTTACATTAAAATAAGTCTCAATTGAAGAGAATGTATCTTACATTTTGTTGAAGGTCAAATGTGGAAGACTGTGTGCTTCTCAGCTCCTCGTTGCACATGTCTTTGGATGGAACTGACCAAATTTAAGGAGTTACGGAGGTCATGGAGTATTGGATTTCTCATTTAGAAATCTCAGACACATAAATTGCATCAGTTCTTGCAAACAGAAAGCTGCTCATTGGCATGAAGACAAAAAAGTTTCTGGCTTCCATTCTACGTTGCACTGTACAGCTTATTTAGTCATTTATTTGCGTTAAGCTTCCATGTTGTAACACTGAGTAAAATTGGAAAAAAGTACATTTCAGACCTTTTTTGCAGTTGCACATGGCCTGTCAGGGATTTTTTTTTTTTTTTTTGCATTACCATGAGTGTCCATTGGTGGAAATGGCATCAAGTTGGTCCTGTCTCCGGCTCTAATAATGTATCTATGAGGGTTTCACGAAAGAACAAGAGCACAAAAATGCAGTAAAAGTAGCATAATCGAATCAAAATTTCAGACTTCCTGTTATGCTTAGGGTTTTGTTTGTTTTTTGTTTTTTTTACTGATACATGTGCCTTCTAAATTTGGTACGTTTGGGTGAATCCTCATAGAGTGGCTTGATTTTTTTTTTTTTTTTTTTTACATTTTCCAGCGGAGGGGGGATAATAGCCACGTGTCCACATCATAGAAGCTGAAAGGATGAAGGCTTTCTGCCCATTAAGGCAGTAGCAACACTCACAGATACACTATCCCAGGTTATTAATGGAGAGAAAAAAAGCACTCAGCAACATGACAGTGAGACAAGACATTTCACTCACATAGAAATTCTGCCATCATGTGTTGTGTCGGTGCTTGAAAGGCACTGTTGGCAAGAACAGATAGAGCGTCGCAGCTAATGCTTTTCACAAAAAAGGAAACTCTTTGACAATTCCTAATATTTTCTCTTTGCATTCCAAAATTGCATATTTCTGCCGGTATCAGTTTGAACAATGTACATCTGTTTCTGACTCAGAATAAGACCAGTAGAAGTTGCTTTATGTAAAGTTCCTTTGATTGCTTAAGACGCCTTGCATGCAGCTCCGTTCTCCGGCAGGAACAGAACAAGCCTCAGACTCCATCTTATTTACATTTCCCTTTTCATAACCCGTTCTGTTCCAACGAGAGCGCGCAGAGAAGGAAGGAAAGAAGAAGAAGGGGAAAACAGACGAGGACAAAAAAACAGAGAGAGAGTGTTTCAATGCCAAGGTGCCTGGGCCTCTTTTTAAGCGGTAAATGTTCTGACGGGAGGGGAGGGGGGTAGGAGGCGATAATGAGAGCAGAACTCCTTTCCAAGACTGCCGCATTGTTTTAATTGTTCAGACCAGCAAATGGAAGGGAGAAAGAGTCTGTTTTCTCAGAGCCAGTGTTTAAAAAAAGAAAAAAAAAACCTGGCTTTTTCCCGGCAATGTGTTGGAGCAATTATGTACAAACTCCGTAATTATGCATATCTTTTGGAAACATGTAAAAGCTGTATGGAAATGAGACTGGGCCACTTAAACAGCACGCGCGGCACCCCCCACGGCTGTGCATTGTTTGATATTTTAGGCAGTTTCGGCAAAGTAATAGGGAGTTTAAGACATGTTGCTGTTTGGTTCTATGTGTTTGTTCATGAAACTAGGAGGCAAACTGTATCGAGACCAAGACTTTGAGGCACTGAAACCAGATACACAGTAAGGATATCATGGCCTTTCTCATAGCTGTTCATCATGAGTAGGAATGTAAGAGTTTAACACCATTTGACCTGTAGAGTGCACACCTAGCTATGTCCGGAAACTAGCATTTACATAGATGACTAATATGCAGGGGTGGGAATCCTACTATATAATGCACGTTCTGTGTGCGATCGATCGATGTTGCAGCACAGGAGGGCGTTTGTACAGATTTTCCTCCGCCTTCACAAGCTCGATCGCCACCAAATTCACCAAATGAATGGAAACATTACCTGACTATCTACTAGGCACAATTTTATGTCCGTATTCAAATGTTGCGAGGTATGCTGGGTGATTTTAGCCTCTCTCTACTTTGAATTCTTCATCCCTGCCGTCATACTCCGTTTTCAGTAGTAGTTATGCTGCCGCTCATGAAATTTCTACTGTTAGCACATGATGCTACAATGTGAAGGCTGCAGTTCACTACCGCTGTATGAATTTAATCATGCTTGATAGGCCAAACAAATACATGCTCTTCCCTTCATACCTCACATGTTGGCTCAAATTATTACCTGCACAATGCATGATTAAATGGTAGTTTACAAATGGATAGTGGTGGCAGACAAGTTCTACTTATCATGCTATCATACAATACCGCTAGTGGATAAGAATTTAGGTTCCATCAGTTCCATTATTGATTCCCTATGGATTTTCATTGGATTAGTGAATAAACTATAGGAGAAATGGTTTTGTTTGCATTAATTCTTTAATGTCAAATATCCACTGAAATTTTGCATTTAATTCAAACAAACCTCCTAAAGGGTTCTACAGGTGTAGTTAAAGGAGTGTCAGATCTACCTGCTGCAGCCTCTTAGCCTCGTCGTCATCTAAATGTAATTCTAGGACGTGGAGATTATTCATAAACAATAGTAAAGCAGGCTGACACAGTGAAATGACGCTAACATTAACAGTATCGATAGAACCTGGAGGAGTTTAATGTTAGCAGCTGAGACAGAGGACGCCAAGACTACTGCCCCCTTCACTAAGCAGCCAATCAAAGACGTTCCACTGGTGCAGTTTAATTGGATGCTGTGGTTAAATGTTTGCACTTGTTGGAAGTATTTAACTCTTTGTCGTAATGGAAGCTCTGCAACCTAGTGTTGTCTTTACAGCTGAAATACAACCATACTATATAGCAGTGTTTTTCAACCTTGGGGTCAGGACCCTACGTTGGGTCGCCTGGAATTCAAATGGGGCTGCCTGAAATTTGAAAGAGACAATCCAAATTCATAAAAGACATGACAAACTCTGAAGATGAAACTGAAGCACTGTGGTACTGTTTATCTTTCAAATGTTCATTGTGGTCAGTTTCAGATGCTGCAGCTCTTTCATAATTCATAGTTTGAGTTCTTGTTTGTTCAATATTATTTGTCAGCCTTGTAAATCCAAGCTGGACTGACTGTACATATCCTGACCAAGGAAAATAAAATTCTCACTTTGTGCAGTAATCTACACCTGGCTTTTCTGCCTCCTTCCATAATAATATGCAGTATATAGACTAAATGTCATCTAAAAATAATGTTTATTTGCAACATAGTATAGCAAACTCTTACATTATCTAAAACAAATTAATTTTAGCCCAAAAAAAGGTCTCTGTTTTGAATGTCTGGGGTTGCCAGAAATTGCAATGTTAAAATAGGGTCACAAGCCTAAAAAGGATGGGAACCACTGCTATAGAGGCTTCTGTACTAAAATACAGAAATGACATGTGACGCATTTGACGTGATAACATTGCAGAACTGATAAGCAGAATCATTAACCAAGAAGAATAACAGTTCCACGGAGTTCTGCTATGAAAGTGTCTAGCTAGTATTTACCAAAGGTCTTTGGGTTCGGGTTGAGGGGCTGCTGCCAAGAAGGGCAGCATGGTGGTGTAGTGGTCAACAAGGTTCTGGGTTTCATTCCCTGTTGGACTGAGCCCTATCTGTGTTGAGTTTGCCTGTTCTGTCTGCACCATGTGAATTTCCTCTGGTTCCCCCACCATCAAAAACAGGATGTTTTTTTTGTCCGTGCCCTTGACCTAGTTACTGATGAAGATCTGGAGTTGGTCCCCAAGTGCCTTCAGTGGCAGCTCACTGCTCCTAATGTGCTAAGTGCTAATGCTAATTGAGGGATTAATACAGAGAGGTAACCTTGACCTTGGCCTTAACCTTCAGTGCAGATACAGATTGCTAGCATTAATTAGCTACGTTAACCAGCAACATAAACGTCTTATTTGGCCTCATGTGTTTGTTTTGTTTTTCTTGGAGCTGTTATTACAGATGAACTCATTATTGTTTAGTTTTGAGATTTTGCTCATATCTCCTCCAGACAATCTCCAAAAATTATTGATTTGATGAACTTCCTACTTTAAATGCAAAGAGTCATTCAGAGTTATGGTGGTAATGTAAATTAATCAGAGAATGTTCAGGAAGTTTAATGATATCCCTGCAGCTGTGGTCCAGACTGGTCTTATTATAGAATCCTGAGACCGATACAATACTGAGTGAATATACAGTTAATTCTGAGACAAGGCTGAAGGTTTTGAAGGTGTCAGTCCAAACCTGAATCCAGCTGTACTAATGCTTCTAAAGCTAGAAGGCAGGTTGTGGACATTAGCTGGTGGGCAAAACACTAAGCACCTCCTCCTCCTCCTCCTCCTCCCCCCCCCCTCCCCCTTCCCCTTCCCCTTCCTCCACATATTCAATCGTCTCTCCTTCCTCTCTCCTTTTTCTCGCTCATCTCTGCATGTGCTAGGTCCCACCCTTAATTAAGTCTGCTGGGGTTTAAAGTGTTGAATCTTGTTTAAAGCCCATCTCAGCACATTTAAAAGGACTGTGAGAGTGTGCATGGTAATCAGGACATCTATAGCCGTTTGGGTAGGAGCGTCAGCCACTGAGAGCCTGATTTTAGACTTGATTCTTGTTTTTTTTTTTTCTCAGCATATATTCTTTGGAGGGAGGGAGTGTGATTATTCCCAACTGTCATACAGTGTGTTTCTTTTGTACAGACTCAAGGCTCCTACTGCTCACAATTACCACAAGTTAATCTTATCACAGCAAAATTCAATTACTTTTATCAAGGTTATTTCATAGGCTACAGATGTAGCCCGGGTAGACCCTATTTGGTTCGTCCATTGTGTGCCTTTGCATGTGTTTCTGCGCCAATAATTGAGCTCCTCTTTTAGCAGCAGAATGCTGTGTCCTGAGCGGCAACAATACAACATGTAACAGCTCTATGAGAAACCAATAATGGGGGCATTGCAGCAGTTCACCTCAGGCTGAGCACCTGTTACTGCGTCTCCATTCTGTGCTCACACTGACATTTAAAATGGACATTTTCGGCATTGATAACAGGTTAGTGGCAGGGCTGCGAGCCAGGAGTCTGATGAAGGCTATTTAAATGCTTGCAAAGTGGCGAGATTAAAATCGAATAAGTGCAGCTTTTTCCCTCCCTTTTTCTGCTTGACTTATCTGGATTCGTTCCCCCAGACCCCTTTGCCGCAGTGGATTCTGGGTAGCTTCCCCCCTGCCCGTCCGCCCAACACACCAATTACCCCTGGATGGATTTTTTTGACTGAAGCAGGATAATTGTGTAATTATCTGGGTGAAATGGAAGTCTAATGTGTTAAAGTGGGATTTTTTTTAAGCCGCTGTGAGGTAGTGAAAAGTGGAGGCGGCAGGGCAGGATTGTGCCTCCTAGTGAAGCGGAGGCACCTCATGCTAACAAAATAGATAAATAAATAGATACGGCCAGAAAGGTATCAAGTGAGACCACTGACCTGGAGGTTGAGAGCGGTGCCTCCGGGTGGTAAAGGGGATGCCTCAAAGGACAGATGGAGCTGTGATGTACCAGCAAAGCCACAGTTACACTGTTTTTATTAGCCCATATATTGAAATAATGATTATTTATGAAAAACGATACATGCATTGCTGACTGTTTTGTTTTACTCTGCCACAAGGGGGTACCAAACTCAGATATTTACAAATTAGACACATTGCTCCTTTAACGTTAGCTTATGCGACTTTTGCTGCAGCCTCTTATATTATGTTCTTTAACAAGTCATTGGCAAATTAGAGATTCAAGGGACTTTAAAGCAAATGTACGACATTAAAAAAAAGAAGAAAAAAAAAACCACAGTTTCTGGTTTAGAGCTAATAGAAGGTCATGTAGTGTGGTTAGAAGGTGGTGCTATAGGCTACGCTAACAATAACAGACACATTACAGGAAAAAGTGGCCATGACCTCAACTGTGTAAAGTCCTCAAAGCTTACTTACCTTGGTGGTAGCCATGAGAGATAAATGAAAAGAAGCTGTTGAAAAACCCATCTTTTTCTACTTCTTGAAGCAGAAGTAGCTGTACAGTCATGTACATTTCATCAAAGATCTTTAATAACTAAGATAACGCACTGCAAGCCGTGTTTTCCCATTTGTTTTAACCTCGTTTTAAAGATATTTGTGTTGCCAGATTCTCATGAACAAAGTCAAATTTCTCATCTCTCTGTCTGAAAAAATGGAATATAATGTCAGAATGTTCAGAAGATGTGGGTCATGAAAAATGGGTTTGATATTATCTTGAGCCACAATGGCTTGACACAGTTGTTCATAATCTGTGTTAATGTTCACTTCTTCATTTGGAATGAATGGGATGGACGTCAACCCACTGACAATGAGACAGACAGTCGGGTTTGAGTGAATCATTTTGTTTCTGAAGTGTTTTTGATGAAAAGCATTTCCATCATTTGAGCCGAGGTTCATGTCTTTATTTCACTGTATACACTTAGTACAGTAAATCACTTGGCAATTTAGTGAGAGCACTAATATGTCTGAAAGAGGTCAGTTGTTGACAGGGTTTTTTTTTTTTTTTTTGGAGCACGTGGTGGATGGGGCAGTTTTATCCGTGGGGGTGCGGTCCATAACTAATGTAACTAACGCTGCCGTGAAACGAAAGTGAAACTTTACATACTTTCAACTTCCAACTCCCCGGTGCTATTCCTCTAGTCTATGTTACATGACATTTTCACAACTTCTAACCTGTATCCACTGGACACACAAATACTGGACCCATGAATTTGTCACCTTTACCCCCCCCCCCCCCCCTTTATGGCGCAAATTCTGAGACTGCCGACAGTTTGCTCCAGGTGAACGTTAGTGCCAGTAATGTAGGATATACAGGGTGGGGAAGCAAAATTTACAATGAACATTTAGTTGTTTTTTCTCAGCAGGCACTACGTCAATTGTTTTGAAACCAAACATATACTGATGTCATAATCATACCTAACACTATTATCCATACCTTTTCAGAAACTTTTGCCCATATGAGTAATCAGGAAAGCAAACGTCAAAGAGTGTGTGATTTGCTGAATGCACTCGTCACACCAAAGGAGATTTCAAAAATAGTTGGAGTGTCCATAAGGACTGTTTATAATGTAAAGAAGAGAATGACTATGAGCAAAACTATTACGAGAAAGTCTGGAAGTGGAGGAAGCAACAAAAAATGTACCAAAGCTTTTATTAAAGCTCTCAAATCCAAAATCCTAAAGGATCCAACCAAATCCATGAGAAAAATGGCAATTGAACTTGAGGTAGACAACAAGACCGTTAGAAATGCAGTAAAATATGATTTGAAGATTGAAATTCTCATGACTTTCAATAAACTAATTGGTCATACACTGTCTTTCAATCCCTGCCTCAAAATATTGTAAATTTTGCTTCCCCACCCTGTAGGTGGAAGAAAACTGTCACAACCTGCCTGTTAGTTACATTGGTTGGTTGCCCCCCCCCCCCCCCCCCAGGATGAAAGTCATTGAGCAGAAGTAGGGATGTAAAAACCAGAGGTGGGGGGGGGGGGGTTGATCTCCCCCATCTTCCCTACAAATTGCACCCTGGTTGTAAACCTCTGAGCTTCTGACATTAGCATTGTGTTAATTCTACTTCTTTTCAGCTTCTTATGTCTTCACTTCATTGTTCTTCTTTTCTTCTTTGTTCAGTTTTTTACTGCAATTGGCCTAAAAGTGTGTAACTGCATTTTCAATCTCAGTGGTCATGTTGTAAATATTGGGTTCTACACTCAAAATGGTCAAAATATTAAGGGTGAAATGCAGGACACGTCTCAGTGTCAGTGGTTGCCATTTTGTCTGTATGTTGGAAGGGCAGGGACTAGAAAACAGGGGAGGATGCGACGGTTGTGGCAGCACCTGCAGACACCATTCTATTCTAAATAACTGTCTCACCTAGAAACAGAAGTGAATAATGTAGCAGATCATGAATGGACAGATCATTTTAATAGCAGATATTCTGGCAGGTGGAAATTCTCCACTGATTAACTATTAAATAGCATCAGAGACTGTTGCATCACCGCTTTTGGTTACAGTAATTGCTGGTTTTATTTTAGACAACACTAACTTGTGGAAAAAGTTAGTAAACTGCATATATAGTACACCGTATATAAATGCACAAACAGAAGTAGTTGGTTTGGTTCCACATCTGCAAATACAAATTTGTTATTGCACATTTTTTGGTTTGTTAAAGGAGAAAACACACTACCTTGGAAAAGTCCATGTTGGGTCCTTAGAACAACCTCCTGTGGCAACTTAATGGAACAGATACAAGACAAAATGAGCCCGTTTACATGACCATAAATATCTGATTACTTGGAGTAATCAGATAAATTAAGAATCAGGTCTACATGTGTTCAGAAATGCAATAATTGAAAAACCCTGGTTTAGGAGTTTCAGTACATTATTGGATTTCTTTCGGAGTATGTATATACGTCGTAATGGTAGACTCAAACTTCCTGTTATTGTCTTCCACTCACATTTGATTGTATCGTATTTGTTCGCTATGGTTTAATTGTGTGTACACATGCACAGAGGTAAAAGCACAAAGTAAATCAGATTAACCTGTATACATTAATGAAGACATTAGAGTATTAGGGAGAAATCCAGGTGTGTTAATCTGATTGGTCATAATCCGTTTTCTTTTCTCATAAAGCATTTCTAATGATACGTTTTACATGATCACTTCCATAATCTGATAACTCCAGAAATCAGATGATGATCTTAGTATTAGTGTGCAAGTAAATGGTCTCAGTGTCTGCTATGAAAAAGATATTTTTAGTTTGAATCAAACTGGAGGGTTAGGTCTGAACCAGATCAAACTTTGTTAAAGTGGCCAGTATTTTCACCTTTTCCTGAGCCTGCTGTAGTCTATGTTGACCCTTCCACCATTCGGTAAAATCAGGCCATATGAGATGTACAGTATGTTGTTTTTGGAGCATTTTGTATTTTTTCAGAATTCATTCCAGCCGCCATTCCCCAGACAAATATTTGGAACCAGTGTGTTATTACAATGTACACTTTACATGTCTGCAATATCCTAGATCAACATATTGAGGTGTAAGTTGCCCAACAGTGGCCGTTGCACTGATACAACATCCACATCCCAGTCTGTATAGTCTTAATTGATATGAGAAAAGAAGGGAAGAAAATCAATGGAAAGTCATGAAGGTATTTTCCCCCAAAATAACACATTGCATTGACCCTAATCCAAATCCACTCAGAAACCAGGCAATTTCTCACTGCCAGTCTCCAGACCCCAGCTCTTGTCGAGGCTGTGAGCGGGCGGTAAACACTCACTTGTGAAACAGGGGGAAGGGGAGAGGAAGGGGGGGCATAAAATGAAAATTCAAGGAAAGGGAACATAAGATATGTTGTCTGCTTTCAGCGGTTGTTAGAAAATAAATTGCTTTTGAAAGTAGAAATGTTTACCTCAATTGAGAACCGTTTTATGCCCTTGACAGGAAATTATTTCACTGCTTCTCTAGCAGTTGCTCTTTCCAATGGTTATGTTTCCTTAACCCCACCAAATAACTTGGCCTTCACATTCAGCTAGAGTATAAATAGCCTACTTCTCCCATGTTTGGAGGCCTTTTCTCAATAGGTTCCTCAAATAATTTCTCTTCTCTATGGAGCAGCTAAAGGAACAGAATAGAAGGGAAATAGTACATTGGTGTTCCAGTAGCTCCTGCAAGTGACAGGTAGGAAAACAATGAGAAGATCAGATATGGACAACACAACGAGTGGCCCAGAGCCCACATTCATGTTCCTGAAAATAGAAAACTGAAGCTACTGCCCATACGTTATCTACCTGTATGTCCTTCCATAATGTGCAATACTGTGAGTGCCGTGTACAGATCCATACAAGTAAGTCTTAAACATAAAGGTACGTCAACCAACGGTTCATTTTGGTTAATGCAATTTAACAAATATGAACTCAGTTATTTAAAGGTTTAGTCCAGTGTGTTTCAATCATTTGCTGATGGTATATGTCAAAGGTTGATTTCTACGTTACATATACGGTGTATTTACACTTTGTTTAATAGTTCATCAAAATGCAATTATCTCAAGTTTATATAATAATAAGCATCAACTAAGTTAATTAACAGTTAAGTAAGGTATTTATAATATAATAATAATAATAATAAGCTTATTATTATTATTATTATTATTATCAGTATAATCACTACCACTTTGCCACTTGTTACTGCTTGTAATTTCCAATGTGCAATGGCGTTTTGTTTTTTTTTTCATTTTATTCGGTTGCTTTTGTTTTTTCTTGTGGGGTTTCTCATGTGCTCGCTCAGTGTTCTGCTGCTTTTGGAACCTCAATTTCCAGAGAGCTCGGCCCAAGGGATCAATAAAGTTCTATCTAATCAAACCTAAATCTAAAAAAGTAACTAATAATTTACTGGTGTGTATCTATTTATTAATGTAATTACTCATTTATGTTAATTATTTCATTAATTGCTGCAGAACATAATTTAATATAATGATAAGGACTAACTTAAAGCAGGATAGGAATTTAATCACAGATTTTTTTTTTTTTTTTTTAAATTTGTAAAACCCCGGTGAGCCCAGTCCGTTTGTTTACATAACAAACTGAAACTCAGGCCTTTTCGGAAATTTTGGAAACCCAAATGTCGCCTTTACCTCCATCCACCAACTATACTCATTCTTAAACAACCCTGGTGGACTGTATAGTTGTACTTATAGGGATCTGGTTCATTTTGTTGCTGAATCTGTGAGAAACCACTTTCATTTAGTTGCCATTCCCACAATGCACTTTGTGACAAAATTTCCAAAAAGGTCCGAGTGACATTTCAGTTTGTTATGTAAACAAAGGGACTGTGTTTATGATGGAGTCATCTTTGGAGTTGTTTACTGTGAGGGAAGTGATTTCGGTGCTGTTATGACCCTGGGTCATAATTTGTCTATTTATATGAATAGGTATGTGTTTTCTGTTTAGTGTGTGTGTGTTCTCCCCCGTCCTGTAGGTGTGCTGTGCCCTTTTGTGTCCATCTGTTGCAGGTTGCTGATTGGTGGAGCATGATTGCCCGGCCCTTTAAAAATGGCCCTGGAGTTTCCGTCCTGGCTCGCTCTTGCCTCCTGCCAGCTTCCAACCCTGCGTTCGTGTGTGTGACCGTCAGTCTTCGTGTGCTTGTGTAAAACTTCGTAGGTAGTTAGGTAAGTTTGCTGTATTTTATTTCTTGCATTTATTTTGAGAAGGTAATTTAGTTTAAACTGTAAAGAAGATATTTTGTTTGTTGTTTTAGCCGCTCCCTCCCCTAACCCTTCCTTAGTTGTTGAGAAAAAAAAAATACTAATAATAAATACTGTGAATTTTTAGTTTTTGACTGACGTGTGTGCTTGGGAGCTGGGAGGGGACAAAAGTGAGCACATTATGTTCGCCCTGGTGAACCCCTAGGCCGGGGCGTAACAGTGCGTAACACTAATGGATTAGTGATAATTAGGCTATCGCTGGGGTTTTACAAAATTGAAAAAAAAAAAAAATTGTCATGAAAGTTATGCGCTGCTTTTAAGTTAATTAACATGTTAATAAGAATAAAATAACTAGTTAACAAATGTCTTGTTAAGGATTTACAACCTAATTAATGTAATAATAACACTAATAGTATTACTAACATAATATTTCATTATTATTATTGATTGTGTTAGTATTATTGTCAGTTAATGTTAAGTTCACATCTCAGTCATTTCATGAAGTGGTAATACATGATTTATTATAGTTAAGTTAGTGTTACTCAGATAATTACACATTTTGGAATTGTTACCAATGGGATGTGTTTTAGCCTTAACAATAGAGGTCACAAGTGCATTAATAAATGGCCACTTAAAATTTACCCATGCTAATAACAGAATTAAGTAACAATTCATTAATACTTAACAAAAAAGTTATTGTTTATTGTATGTTTGATCAATTAGACAAATACAGGGTGTCCCAAAAAATGTATACACACTTTAAATAATTATAAAGTAGGTGTTTATTAAAATTCTTTTAATTTTTAAAATGTAATAGAATTTACAAACATCATTTTATTGTTTTGTCACCGCCTGTTCTCAAACTCACGTCTGTTCTGGTCCAGACAAAAAAAACTCTAGTGGTGTGAGGACTGGTGAAGGTGGAGGATATTCAACAAAACCCCTCCGTTCAATCCACCTGTTTAGTAAGTTCACCAGACCTCACACCACTAGACTTTGTTTTATGGGGATACCTAAAAGACAAAGTCTACACTATGAGACCTGCAACAGTCGCTGAATTGAGAGCAGCCATTGAACGTGAATGCACGCAAATACCAAGGGAATAGTTTCATGATGTGTGCGATTCCATTGCTTGGTGTTGTCAGCAGTGTCTGGACCAGAACGGATATCACTTTCAGAACAGGCGGTGACAAAACAATAAAATGATGTTTGTGAATTCTTTTACATTTTGAAAATTTAATGAATTTTAATAAACACCTACTTTACAATTATTTAAAGTGTGTATACATTTTTTGGGACACCCTGTAGATTTAATGATGATTAGAATTTAATGTCATTGTATATAAAAATACAATGAAATTCAAAGCTCAGAGTAAAAATGGAACACATCTACTAATAAATAGTAAAAGTGCATAGGAGAAAAAAATTCATAAAATCATTGTAAGTTATTATTTATCCGTCTATGGTTAATCGACAGGAGATTAGTGACTGGAGGAAGATGTAATTGTTGAAATGATCAATAAATTTATATTAAGATAACAGTTAAACATGAAGTGAGTTCCTTTTGTTTTATTAGGCCAAATTACTGCTGCTAGAATAAAATGTAGAAATTACAAATAATTGTGTATTTCACAAACTGCTTTCTCTGGTATCAGGTCTCATAACGGTCATACACTTTAACGTATGTTATACAGTTAAAGTTCACTCTACCTGCCTTGAAGGAGAGCAAAATGACATTCAGACATAATGCAGTTGAGTTTGATGAGGGTGCGTTCAAGGACTCTGGACCTGAGGATAAAGTGTTTCTTATTTGAGAATGAAATTGCATAGTAAATTAAAACTGCAAGCAGGAGTGGTTGCACCCTCACGCCTCTGTTCACACCGGCTGTGGAGGCGGGGGTGGGGTTGCGGACATCTGCAGGCCAGGCCTCCTGTCAGATATCATACAAAAGACTTTGAAATTAAACCTGTGTCGACAGTACCATGGGTGGAAATGGCAAAAACTGAGTGAAACCTGCATATTCCAACCAAAATGGCAGACTACCTGTTGGGCATAAAGGCTTTTTGTGAACTTGGGATTACAATATGTTCTAAACCTAAGACATCTTGGCATAAGGTCAACTTTTAGAGACTTCTAAGGACTGTTATTGACTCATTTTACAAGACCCATCCCCAACACTGAAAAAAATGATTTTTGGTGTAGTAATATTCATTAAGGTTTAACTGTCACAATTTTTATTTTTTAATTGTAAGTATCAGTGAGAACTGGAATTATTCATGTAAAACTAAATGTGTCATTCGTGTAATAAATACACTGCATGGGGAGAGTAAGTTGTATTATGTATTTTCACATAATATTCAATGGTTATAGTCATTACATATGAACCTAGAAATACCATGTAAGGGTGTATTCACACCTGCCTTGTTTGGTCCATTTAAAAAGGACCAGAGTTTGTTTGCTCCCTTGGTTCGGACCTTTTGGGCTGGTGTGAATAAAAACCACTGAACTCTGTTCAACCAAACAAGCGAACCAAGACCCAGTTGAAGAGGTGGTCTCGGCACGGTTCCATACGAACCCTGGTGCGGTTCATTTGAGGTGTGAAAGCAGCCCGGACCCGATCCGACACAGTTGTTTTTTTTTGTATCTAACGAGCTCCCATCGTGTGTCAAGCATTATGGACAACAGAGGTTTACCAGAGACCGGAGAACACGCTCAGAGTGAGAATAGGCTACGGAGCTGAAAATGAGCTGTGGTCAAACTTGGAGCTTGGAAGAGACACGCTGTCTTTTGGACATCTGGGCAGATGTCCATATAACACAACTGCTAGAAAGGACACATAAAAACAACGTTTTCAGCTTGTTCAGCGAGAGAATGATTAGGATGACGGTTAGATTTGTCTGTTGTGCTTGAAAAGAAAAAAATAATAAATTACGTCATCAGCCCCAGCAAACTTTACCTGTGTTAAGGAATTCTGTCCCTGGCTAAACTTAACAGTGATACAGGATAGCTACACATAGCTAAGCAGTACGTAGCACTAATGCTTTTGGAGAACAGTCTTTTCATATACTAGCAGAATTCCAACTTCATACCTGTTACGTCTTACGTGAATAAGACCAACAGTCACGACATGATGTGTGCACATGAGTGCTGTCCTCCGTAGCCGTCTTGCCCTGTGTCTTCGTCATTGAGAAATGAATTCTACAATATTGTAAACCTGACGTTGCATTAAATGCTCTTGCTGCTCAAACACTTGTGCAAATGCCTGCATCTGTAAAAACCACTGACAATAACAAAAACAGCACGCAAAATTTCCTTTATTCTCTCATTTCACTTTGGACTGAGTGCTTTAATCGATGCTGCTCGTTTCTGTCCAATGGATGAATGACCTCAGCACACATGGTTTTGTTTACAGATTTTGGTCCACTTACAAAAATGTACAGTGTGAATGCGAACTGCACCAAGTTAAAAAAAAAATAAAAATTTGGTCCAGACCAAAGCAACTGAACTATTGGACTTTCCTGGTGTGAATATGCCCTAAGTTTTAATAGGCAATTTAAACCGCAGAAAAAATATGTCAAATGTTGTGTAAAAGTTACTTATATATTGTCCATTAATAAAAGTTAGAAAAAGTAAGTAGCGAGCCACACTGATCGTAATGTGGGCAGGTTGTGCCGAGTCATGTGACTCACTTAGTTTACAGTGTCACTGAGTCATATGACAGTGCGCTACCTTGCAAGTTGTAAATATTCATGAAAAGCAAGTTGCTGTTCTGTTTTCTGTAGTTCTATGACTCATGTTCTGCCTATTGAGGACTTGCAGCTGACGTCACTGGTCATGTGATTATTGTTTACACCGCCATATTGGTAGGCACGCTATCTGGATCCAGAAATTCAGAACTGTTGCTTTATATCGTGTTTTTCTTTGAACTCTTGTTATTTTCGAGTATGTCTGCTTGTGATAAAGGCACCATAGATGAGTTTCAATGTTTACTATCAACAGTGATACGCGGGCAACTCAGAGGTAAAAACACGAGTACCACCTACCAGCCGGCTCACATCAGCTGCGTACACCTCCAGGCTTTGCCCCAGAACTCGTGAACAAGCCAATATGTTAGCTCTAAAACGATCCATTAACTGTCTCTGTCCAAAAGCCGATCCCATCTTCCCTTTCACAGCCGCATAATTTGACTTGACCACATGGGGAAGGCTGTCCCATAGTAGAAAAGCAGACTTGCACAGATAGGTGGGGAGTATTGTCACCAGCTCCCCGCTGAACTCACCGGTGTCGCCCGCTGTAGCTCCGACTGCCACTTCCAGCTGCCACTTCCAGCTGAGGAAACTCTGGCTGCCACCGCTGGCAAAGGGAGCAGGTAGATCCACAATCACTCTGTCTCTATAGGGTGATAGGCCAGGGGAAGCCCTCCTGGTAGGTTTAAAGGGGTCTTCATCACCGTACCACATTATGACAATTCTTTTTTTTCACGCTGCTAAGCACAACAGACACTCAGGCTAACTATACTGAGAAGCTACGCTAACCACGGTAATAACTATAAACAGCGGTCGGCAGAACAGAACCACCGCTGCCACCAATGGAACCAAGCAGTCTTTGTGTCTAACTTCTAACTGGTGAAAGCTGAGTAATAAACGGCACACAGGAGTTTAGCAGGTCCATTGTTTAACACACTACAAACTCGGCGTGACTTCCGCCTCCAAGACTTAATGTACGCATACGTCACATGAAACTCATCTATTGCAACCAACCACAACACATGTGGTTACCATGATCACACTGCTTAAAGCTTTACATTATTGTAGATCTACACAGGAGAAAGATAAATATCACCAACAATGTGCAATTGTACAATCCAAGGAAAGCTTGCCTACCAATATGGCATCGTAAACAGAAAACCACGTGATCATGTGACGTATGTGCAAAATCTCAAAAGGGTAGTGTAGCTGAGTTAACTGGGTGGAAGGAATATTTCAGTTTGACACCATGACTGAACGGTCTGTGCTGCTGTCATACAGTCTGTGCTGTTTTACATACACATTGTTCAGTACATGTAAATACTTCTGCCTTTTCATAAGCGTGTGTTGTATTGGGATACGAGACGTACGATCAGTATTCACTCTCCTGTAACTTTGTTCTACCAAAACGTCACAATATTTTTAAAAAATTACCTTGAAAAGCCATGAGCTTTAGGTGCATTAGCATTAGCATATTTCAGTTTGAAGCAGTCAGAGTCAAAGTAAAACTTAAAAAGAAGGAGAAAGTAAAATTCAATGATCATATTAAGAATCATCAGTAAATTACCTAAGGTTTGCTAGTAAAATAAACGTATATTCGCAAGTAAAGTTTACTTGATGATCGCCCTTGTAGAATTTACTAACAGTTCTAAGTGCAAATACTTTCCTAAGTTTTCCTAAATAAATAACACCCTCAATTTTTTTCAGTGAAGGCTTATTACATTCTGAAATAATTTGCCACTTCCAACACGTAAGTAAAAAAGACTCCTTACAGATTGTAAGATTTTATCTATTGTCAGTTTACTAGATGCACAGGACATACAGAGAATTGAGATATCATTTCTCTCTCACTTTGTTATTAAATGCGATGAGGTAAAAAATAGAATAGGAACAAATGAGAGGTATAAAGAATAAACTATAATAGAATATAAAGTGTGTACATCAATCTATTTTCAGTGGCAGCGGTAGTGTAATAAATCCCTGTATCATTCATTCATTCGTTTTTCAATTTAAAACCAAAACTCAAAAATCACTTGTTTTTTTGTTTTTCATTTTCAAAACCACAATGAAAAACAGATAACGGTTCGTTTTTCTGTTTCTCGATTTTGTGCTCAAATGAAAAATGGAAAAAACGGTTAACGCCCGTTTCGTCCGATTTTGCTATTTTCAATATAGTTAGGTTGTCTGACCCAGAAATAGTCATGACTAGGGGAAAAAATAAACAAACGGAATTTTCCCGAATTAATGCGATACTGTTTTCTGAAAAAAATTAATTTTAATTTTAAAATTTTTTGTGTGAATGCAATACGCTTCCGTACGTATCAAACAGTTGCTTAATTATAGCAAAATATTCCTCCAGTTCGGCCATGATTCCGTTTGTTTATTTTTTCCCTTGTAACGTCTACTTCCGGGTCAAACGACTGAACTAAATTGAAAATAGCAAAATGGGATGAAACGGCTGTTATCCGTTTTTTCCATTTTTCATTTGAGCACAAAATCGGGACATGGAAAAACAAACCGTTATCAGTTTTTCATTCTGGTTTTGAAAATGAAAAACAAAAAAAAACAAGTCTTTTTTTGTTTTTTGATTTTAAATTGAAAAACGAATGAATGAATGATACACGGATTGTAATACAGTAACAGTTTTGAGGTGAGGAGGTGAATAATGGATCAAAACCGGAGCAGATATGACAATAATACAGTATTTAGTTAGTGTTATCAGTGCCTGGGTCCGTATTCAGTCATATTCTGAGACATAATGAAAATACTCTTGGTCATAATTCAAGTTAAAGACATTTTTTTTTTCCACAAAAAAAAAAAAAAGTTTGACATAATCTCCAACTCATCTGAAAACTTTGAAACCGGTAAATATGGGTCCGATCAAGCAATAACATGTGGACATATTTGGTGTTCAACAGTGTCTGTCATGTAAGCAGAGTAACTTTTATGCATGTATTATACATATTTGAGAAGGTATTTCTAAGCACTTTAACATGATGTAGAACAAAATTTGGGGAGATAAAATTTTTAGGTGAAAATTACTCAATCAATTACTTATCAAATTACTGCTCAGTAACACAAGGAGTTGAGAAGGAGATCAGTTTTTTAAGCTTTATGCAAACATTCAAAACATGCGGTTCTCAACAAATTGGTATCAAGTAGGAGAAAAACCTTTTAGATATTATGTTCAATTATGCTGAAAATATAGTTTGGAGTAAAATATTGAAAAGTCTCTGTTTTATTGACATGAGAATGTGGTAAGGCGTGGACAGGCTGCCATACTAACGTGGACGACTCTTTACCATTGTATGCATCACCCAAAATGTTGACTTATTTTTAAAACAACAAGCCAGATATAATCACAATGCTTTATTTAATATATTTAATTAATACTAACATGTGGACAGGGCCTTAAATATTCAAACTCATAAATATCAATAATATTCACAAAATAATGAAAATCTAATACTTGAAACTTAACAATCATCTATATAATCAACAGACTGAATAAATGTTAAAAGTTTTTAGATATAATTTTTTTGTGTCAAATTCGAGCTATATTTTTATGTCTGAGGCATGGCTATGGTGTAAAAGTACCATTGATAAAATTGGTTGTAACTTTTTTCTTCAAGTGGTATTTGAAAAAGGAAAACAGTTCCATAAAATAGAGAGCTTTAGTTATCAGTTTTAAGTTTGTTTTTAGTACTGACTTTCATTGTGTTTATATTAGTGTGGATGTATAACTGTGGTTTTCATTTTGTGTAACTTCTGCTGATGCTACTGTCTTCAGGACACTGTTGAAAAAGAGATTTTTAGTCTCAATGAGTTTTTTTTTTTTTCCTGGTTAAATAAAGGTTATAATAATAATTTAAAAAATGAGCCCACTTGATAAATGATGTGTGCGAATTTACTTTGTGTGTTCATGTTCACTTTCGCTTGATCAGACCCATAAGTGTTAAAGGAGTGATATTTTGCTTTTTTTTTTTAATGGAATTATGCATTTTAAAACATGTCCCTGTGGTCTACATAAACTGTAAATGCTATACTTGGGTCTGAATTCTTCATTAATTCAACTCCACAGGTCCATCTTCAACCCTATTTCTGAGTAATGACACCAAAAAGGTTGTTTTGAGCGCTGGCCCTTTAAATGTAAATGAGCCACTTCACGCCCCACCCCCTCCAGGTTGTTGACTGTGCTGCTCTGTCCCGTTCAGCCAGAACATTTTAGTTAATCAGCTCAAAGTTTGGACATATTTTCAGTATGGACTACAACCGCTGCTGCTGACAATTATGTCGTACTCGGAGAAATGTTCCTCAGAAGTCTAGACCTTATATGTGCAAATGTAGCCAGTTGTAGACATAACAAATTAAGAAGGAATAAAAACAGGTCGTAGAAATCCACTCGATTTTTGCCAAAATGAAGATAGCTTTGCAGCACCTGGAGGGTTCAAATTCAAACTTTTTGAACTATTAGGGTCCAAATACACAAATAAATTTACCAAAGACTAATAAAAGTGGGTTTAACAAAATATGACCCCTTTAAAATCAATCAATCAATCAATCAATCAATCAAACTTTATTTGCATAGCACTTGTCATACATGTTACATGTAGCACAAAGTGCTTCACATCAAACCCCCACTTTCCCGCAGTTGCAAACAAAAATAAAAGCAACAAAGTAAAGCAATGTTAAAAATAAGAGTTTAATTAAAAGCTAAACTAAAAAGATAAGTTTTGAGTTCACTTTTAAAAATATGAACACTTGCAGCAGAAAATGTATCTGCTAACACCAAAAGTCCACTTTCCATCTTTCATTTTCATATGATATTTGTAAAAAGTTGCAAACTAGATCACCTTCAAAAAGTACTGTAATGTTCACGAATCCTGCTTTTAGCTCCAGCTGTTAAACTCCGCCCCCCCTTCAGCAGGTGAATGTAACAAAGTTAATGAATGAACATGGAAAAATACCCCTGGGATTTCAAACTCTAAAAATCTAATAGTTCAAGAACTTGAGGTGTTAAATTAGAAATTTGATCACACCTGAAAAATCTACTCTAAGTTCATTAAATAGACGTTTGTATTAATTCATGTGATTAAAAAGTCATCTAACAAACAGAAAACTACTACTTAATGCACTCCTGTAATTCCACACACAATAATTGAGAAAATGAAAAGGTGATGAGAAGTTGGACGTATTGATGAATTAAAATATGATTCTAAAATGGCGACATAAAACCAAATGCATGTAAAGTCAAAAGTACTTTGCATTTAGAGGCAGCGTGTACTTCTGTTATCTCCACGCTCACAGCTCTGCGATGTACTGCCAACTTTAAACTTGTGTTCACACTAAAGCACGACTTAGCACATTTTATTCCAAAGGGGATTCTTCTGCTCTACAGATACAGATGCACATGACACAACTAGATGAATGCACAGGGAAAAGGGAACATTTTATTCTGTTTTGTAATGGTGTTAATTCAACAAATTTAACCCTTTAAACAACCTAAGAGCCTGCGATGACAGATCTGATCAGACTGTGTTTCCACTGTTTTTACATATTCATGTTTAACTGTTACGCATAATGAAGTTCTTATTTTTACCCTTTACTTGATTAAACATGTGAGAGGAAAGGGAGTCTGATATTTTGAGAAAATCATGATGTTTCAGGAAAAAAAAGTCATTATGAAGAACAAAGCTGCAATATAAAAAAAGTCATATTTTGCAGATTGAGTCATAATATTTCAATTAATAACATAAGAGAATCAGTAATATATTATTTTTAAAATGTCATATTATTATTATTATTATTATTATTATTATTATTATTATTATTATTATTATTATTAATAAAGTTATGGCATTTAAAGGAAAAGCTCATACTATTTAGAGAATAAGAATATCATGAAAAACGTCACAGTATTGCATGAATACAGGCAGATGTTTCTCAATATAAAATGTATTTGATAGGCAAATAATGTGTTTCCCATAAAGTTAGAATACAATATTTTTATCTCTTCTCATGAAATGATCATGACAATGTGAATAGACAGATGAAGTGTAACTGGGACTCAGTATGTAATCATTACTGATGTGTATAAATAGAGATAAAAACAGGAATGAGTCAGAAAGCAAAATTATTCCAACTTTATGGGCGACAGTGCATGTATAAGGCAACACTAAACCTTGTCTGCTCAGTGACCAAAACCATGTTTGTCAAATACGAACAGACCCTGCTGAGTTTAACAATTTTATACATTTGACATCTTTTGTAAGCTTCATAATGTTTTTTTTTTTACACGTCTCTGAATATCACAACATTATTCTCAGTTTCTTGAAACTGACAGCCATTATTGTAATATTTAGTTAGTTAGTTTTTCTTCTTGGAACACTTCACTACGCTTGATGGCATTTTCTTGAAATACTTTTTTTTTCATACAACTTTACACTTTTTCTTAAAACTTCATTTCCTTATGCCCCATTATATCAATTAATCAATCAATCAATCAAACTTGATTTGTATAGCACAGTGTTTTTCAACCTTGGGGTCAGGACTTCACGTGGGGTCACCCAGAATTAAAATGGGGTCGCTTGAAATTTCTGGTAATTGATAAAAAAAAAAACTAAACTAAACTAAAACTTACTAACAAAAAATATATGGTGAGTTGATAGAGACAATCCCAATCCATAAAAGACATGACAAACTGTGAAGCTGAAACTGAAGCACTGTGGTACTGTTTATCTTTCAAATGTTCATTGTGGTCGGTTTCAGATGCTGCAGCTCTTTCATAATTCATAGTTTGAGTTCTTGTTTGTTCAGTATTAATTGTCAGCCTTGTAAATCCAAGCTGGACTGACTGTTCATATCCTGAGCAAGGAAAATAAAATTCTCACTTTGTGCAGTAATCTACACCTGGCTTTTCTGCCTCTGTAAATAATAATATACATTATATATACAAAATGTTGTCTAAAATGTATGCTTATTTGCAATATAGTATCGTAAACTATTACATGATCAAAAAAATTCATTTTAGCAAAAAATGTCTCCGTTTGGAAAGTCTGGGGTCACTAGAAATTTGTGATGTTAAAATGGGGTCATGAGCCAAAAAAGGGTTGGGAACCACTGATTTAGTGGTTCAGAAGCTAATAAACATTTTAGATTGGTTGATGATCTTGGTTGCCAGAGGATGTTGGGGTCTTTGAGGGTTAAGATGGCTCCTGCTATTTTTCTCTACAAGAGCAACTCAGCTTGAAATGCAAAGCAAAGTACAGCTAAAAGAAACCCTCATGTGGATTTTCCCTTGTACTACTTTAATTAGGGCTGCTCGATTATAGAAAAAAAAAATAATCACGATTATTTTAGCAATAATTGAAATCACGATTATTAAAAACATTTATTTGTTAACCTTAAAGTTGTTTATTTTTTTCTTGCAAAACAATGTAAAATATACTCTTTAAACATAAATAAAGCTTTTAACCACTAAAACAAAGTATGTTCACTTTTGTATGAAACAAAAAAATCTTTGAATGCAAATAAGTGTACTGTAAATTCAAGTATGTTTCCTTTTGTAAATAAATACTGCACTGGAATTAAACTGCTATAGACTTGCCATAGAACTGTAGCAATTAAAAAAAAAAAAAAAAAAAAAAAAAAAAAAAGCTCCCCATAAAGTGCAAATTATAAATTCAAGTATGTTCAATGTAGTATGAAACATAGTAAATTCAGTGGCGTGCCGTGAGGTTTCAGTTCAGGCCTTCTGTATACATCAGCCATCTACCATACGTACGTTAGGGTTATACGGGTTAGGGTTATGTTAATACGGGAGTTGCAGCGTAAAGAGATTCGGAAACTGAAGATTGCATTGCGGACGAAGTTGTAGACAGAGTTGTTTTTATGTGTTTTAGTTTTTCATGAGATTATGATAAAGGTGGCGGTGGTTAAACTTTAGATGGTTACAAAGGTTTGTTGTGTTAGCGGTCGGTGCGGACACAACTACGAAACACTTTTTGCACGTGATGTGTTTTTGCTCTTCGTCTTCTTCATCAAACCCAACGTGATTCCATACAATTGAATTTGACTTGCCTTTTTTGTTTACCAAGCACTTGTGCTGTGATTCTCCTGCCGTTTTTCCAGACCGCTAGGTACAACTTTCCTCTTGGGGTGGACCTGCCGGCTAGCAGGCAGCAGTAGCTTAGGGGGGGGGGGGGGGGGGGGGGGGGGGCAGAGCAGCTCATGGTAGCTTGCGTGCGCGCGAATTAAAACGACTCAAAATTAATAATCGTTTTTTCTCGATTACATAATTTTTGTAATCATTGCGTGTAATAATCGAAATCGTAATTGAATTTCGATTAATTGCACAGCCCTAACTTTAATTATACAATTTTTGCATCTAAAATCATCTAAAATTAACGTTTATTTGCTACGTAGTATAGCAAACTGTTACATGATCAAAAAAAATTAATTTTAGCAAAAAAATGTCTCTGTTTTGAATGTCTGGGGTCGCCAGAAATTTGTGATGTTAAAATGGGGTCAAGAGCCATAAAAGGCTGGGAACCACTGGTCTAGCACTTTTCATTCATGTTACATGTAGCACAAAGTGCTTTACACCAAACCCCCCACTGTCCCGGAGTGGCAAATAGAACTAAAAATAAAAGCAACAGAGTAAAGCAATGTTAAAAAGCAAGAGTTTAATTAAAAGCTAATCTAAAAAGATAAGTTTTAAGTTTACTTTTAAAAATATGAACACTCTTATATATTTATACCTAAAATATTACAGTATTTTTCCTCTGTGTGCCTCAAGAGACATGTCCAGTTTTAGCCAAATATGACATATATAAGGTATGACGAGTTGCAGTTCACGTTAAACTATATAATTTGGATATTTAGGTACATTATAGTTAGTACACATACAACATAATCCATTTAGTCATAAACTACCCACTGAAAAGATGTTTGTGCATGTTTAGATATAATGTAATGTGATATTAAGAGGGTGTAAAAGCTGTACATTTTGTTATGTATTAAAGGGATTATCGGCAACGGGGGGAAAATATCCTTTTTGTTTTCATGGTGGCTTTAACAGCAAAACTGAAATCTTTTGTCACTGCTTTCATTTAGTCGGAGTAACGATGCTGACTGTTTGGAGCACCTCTTCAGTCTCACTCGCAGCCAAAACAAACACATAATGGCAGCTCTCAAAGTAAAGCGCTTCAAGACAGGAAAACCTTGTTCAGCCCTCAGCAATGCTGCTAGTATAAGAGAAATAAATACAAAT
Source organism: Sphaeramia orbicularis (assembly GCF_902148855.1). NCBI lineage: Eukaryota > Metazoa > Chordata > Actinopteri > Kurtiformes > Apogonidae > Sphaeramia > Sphaeramia orbicularis. Next base: position 59,433,351 of record NC_043968.1, read on the forward strand.
ATGTTAGTGAAACAGAGATGTCAGTGCCAGATGGAGGGAGTGTTTTGATTGCAGCACTCATCTCCTACAAAACAGTACATGTGGCTAAATGCCGTGCACAGATACAAGAGTACCTTTCTGTGTTTAGGGAAAAGGATTATGATCTACTGAAACTTTGCAGCAAACAACAAATAAGAGACTCATTTAATAATTGGCTACAGAGAATGTAACAGTCACCTGTGGTGCAGAAAGTGCAGGGATTATTTTTTTCATTTTTTTAAATAATATTTTTGCTTTAATTGAAAGTCCACAGAAGAAAAACTGAGGCAATGGTTAATCACAGTATTAAGTGAATAAAGAGTTAAACCCATGTTTCTGACTGTGAGGAGGAGCAGGAGAAGCACATCTAGAACTAGAACTAACAACTGAGTGAGTTTCTAGCATCTTTTTCCTAATATTTCATATGAATCCTTTAAAAGACAAAGTTACATCATGTGCAAATAGAGCTCTGTTAAGGTTAAGTAAAGGGTGGATTAGTGAGATTAAAGCATAAAAACACATCTGTGTAAGTGAGTTCAGCAGCTTTTAATGTGGACTGTTTTATTGCCTTTATATGGTGAATGAGTTCATGTCATGGCCTAGACCAAAGGAGGACAACTTTATGGTGACTAAGTACATGAACTGAAACCTGAAACAATAAATTATGTCAAACTACATGAATTTTCTTTGACTTTAACTTCATGTTTAAAATCTATTTCCTCCTCTTTGTAGAGTCTTAGTTGGTAAATTGTTTGAACTGAGATGCTGATGGTGTGAAGATAGTGGACACAAAGACAGTAGCTGTTGTTTTCTTACTTCGTGGCATTACTTAAACTCACTTACATGTCACCAAATTTCAGGATAATATGATGGATGGATGGATGGATGGATGGATGGATGGATGGACTGACAGATGGATGGAGCACTTCAGGGCTTTTTCTCATGTTGCTCATAATGTTGAATGATGGTGATTGGTAATGTTGTCCTTTCATGTTGGAAGCTGCAATTCATTTAAGTTGTATGTGTTTGGATACTGATTGTTGCTTTATATTGTAGACTTCTGTGTGTTACATGTGAGGTGTTGACTTACCATACCTGGTTTTATAAAATAACTATAACTGCACTTGGTCCACATATATGTAGGAATGGGTACCGAATTTGGTACTTTTATTGGTACTGACCAAATTTTGTCGGTACTACCAACTATTGATTCACATAAAGTCAAACGGTACCACATTTCATTACTTAAACACATCCTTGTATTGCGTGTGCCAGGGAGACCGTGATTACGTCACTGGTGGCTTGATGATAACAACAAGGGTTGTGGATAGAAAGCGTTCGAGGGCGTGGCTCCACTTTGCTGAACTTGATGCAGACTGCGCTCACTGCAGGATCTGTAATGCTAAATGTAAAGCCAGTGACGGCAACACCTCAAACCTGAGGAAACAGCAGACACCATCACTGCACCTGCAGCTGCTGGCAGCTCCTCACCTACAGCCAGCATCAGGGGAGAAGAAGTGGCAACAAAACTGACTTTAATCACCACACATACACAGAAAGTACCAAAAACAGGTACCATTGTATAATGGTACCAGTTTCCAGGAACCGAGTATTGGTACTGTATCGGTCTAAATGTGAAAGGTACCCATCCCTACATATACTGTGCATTGTCCCTGTTGAAGAAACAATAAAACATAACAATAAGGCAGTGACACAGCAGGTTTGGGTGAAAAATGACACTTCCCGTTGTATTACTCACACAATATATTTGTGTAAGAGATGTGAACAATAATTTGGTCTCCCAGATAATTACATAATAATAATCATATATATATATATATATATATATATATATATATATATATATATATATATATATATATATGTATATGTGTGTGTGTATATATATATATATATGTATGTGTGTATATATATATATATATATATATATATATATATATATATATATATATATATGTATATATATATATATATATATATATATATATATATATATATATATGTATATATATATATGTATGATTTTCCACATTCAAACATCCACTAACTACTTCACTTTTCTGCAAAAATCTGTCTCAGTCAACATTGTAAGTATGAAAATAACAACAGCAGTACTGTTGACCTTATCCATGTAACTGTCTTTTAAAGTAAACTGGTCCAATGTGTCATGTCTATCTAAAGCCTCTGAGTCATGCTCATTTTTTTTATGAGCGGCTATATAAATAAACGTATAGTGACTTGATTAGCCTATACATTGTGATTTAAAACTTCAGTAGGAAGTTCTGTCAGGCATATTACAACATAGTAATTTCAGCCGCCCAAGAAAAGCAGCAATAATCATGATTGAATAGTGATGACGACTGTCATAAAGTTATGGTTGTCTGATCAAGTTAGTTCACCAAGACTAACGACTGCTACAACACAGAAGATTTGACGATGACTAATTAGCAAATCCATAATGTTTCCCTCCTCTTAAGCATCTCCCTTGAGGCTGTTTTGAATCATTATGCAAATGATGTTGTCAAATGTCAATTATCGTGAGCAGAAATCCTGTGATTTATTATTTTCAAGAGTTGTGTGCAGGAGGAAACTTTCTTCTCAAAGTCATTAAAACTGTGTGGGAGACAGAGGAGGCAGTGAGGAGAAGGAGCAGCTAACTAGCATAGCAGCACAGCATAGCATTGCCTGAGTCTACCCATTTGTTTGTAGTGTTTTTTAAGTCCAACCTCATCAGAAAAAAGATACCAGTTGATTTTGGATGGGGCCAAGATGTTTTTATGCCTGAATGAAACTAACTTCAGTCATTATTATAACCTAAATGGAACAGTTCTGCATAAATGTTACTTTATGGAATGACCTGTGATTTTTTTTTTCTGTCATTTATGTATGAGGATTTCTGTTTTGTTTTATTTTAACCTATTAGATTCAGCAGTTGCCCCTGTTGAGGATGATGATATAGGTTCTGGAGCTCGGTTTTGAGCAATATGACACACACTAATGTTACTGGATGAGTAAAGTTGTCACATATATGTAATTTATATAAGGCTATGTTCAGACCACAGGTAAATGTGGCCCAAATCCGTTTTTTTGACCCTATGTGACCTGTATCCAATCTGTTAAAGACAGTTTGAACAGTACAAATCTGATTTTTTCAAATCTGACCCAGGCCGCTTTCATATGTAGTCCTAAATCCGATATGTATTCGGTCTGAATGGCCAGGTCACATTTATCTGACCTTTCCAGTTACTCCCGGGATTGACACAGCAAACATGGAGACCCAGAGGTATGTGATTTTGAATTTCTGACTAGTTTAATGCATTTACAATTCCCATATACACGTAAACATTGCACTATCCATGGGCTGACCTTTTGTACCACAGAGTTTTCACAGTCATCGTTCTTGTAGATCGCCAAACCTTGAACCCAGCCACAGCAAAACTGTTCATAGATGTCAATGGACTTGAGGCTTTTGAATTTTTGCACTGTGTAGTAAGTAACTTATGCCAAAAACGAAATAGTTAACTAACTGCATGTACGTACAGGGTGGTAGGGACCAGTCGGACAGCGGTGAACACCAGTAGCTCGTAGGGATCTATATCCATCATGTCTCTGATCTTCTCCAAATACCTTTGCTCTGCAGTCGTGTTCAGGTTCTCTCTATAGGGACCCCTTGCTTTCGCCACCACCTTATCCATTTTTTAAAATCTTAAATCTTGATTTATAGGGCTCTTTCCTGCATGTTGTACTATGCTGTTGCCCATAGCAACCAATAGCTTGTAAATTCAAAATGATGCAGCCTTCCAGATATGTCGCATGATATGACGTATTTCCTCATTCATAATTATGTCCGAGCCTCTTTTGCGCACGTGGGTCACTTCAGGATTGCATTCAGTTCATACTCAAGACTGATAGAAGTTACATTTAATGTGTCATATAAACGAACACACAAAAAATCAGATTTCACCAAAAAAATCCGAATTGTACTTTAAGACCTGCTGTCTGAACGTAGCCTAATTATTGAATAGAGCATCCATGATGTCATACATTGGTTTCTGAATTGCTGTTGTGTAATCAGTTGTTTGCAATTTGGCTGTTGCCATGTTGGCTTTTTGGAGATAAAAGTGACAATATTTGGACAAAGGGGTGGCAATTACTACAGGGGGTATCTGTGAGGGGTCATGGGTAAGCTAATGCTAAATGCTAGGTTTTGACTCAGTAAGACGGTTAAATTCATCAACAAAACCATTTATAGTCATGTTAGCAAATTCTGTAAACCACAACTACAGTGGAGCGGTTTGTCTGGAAAAGAATGCATTTTATTAGATAAACTGAAACTCTGAACGTCCAACTCAGCAGACAAGTGAGCTGTCACACAGACGTGTCAATCAAAGCTAATATCAAGGCTTCCATTTGACCAGAAATCAGAGCAGTAATTTAAAAATGGGCCAGATTACTTATTAGAGGGTCCAAATAAAATAAGTGAGGCTGAACTCCTGGAAAAGAATGATTGACAGTCCCTCCAGGAATTTGCGATGTTGCGATCGCAACTATTAATGCAAATTCAACCAATCACCGCGAATTCTGCACGGCGCTGCAATTTTGTCCAATCACTGTGAATGTTCCACAAATTTGACTAGTCACCTTAGCCCCCTTTCGCCCACCCCTGTCTACATGACATGTATGTCATCACGTTCACTTCCTTGTTGACGGCTGAGAAGATGAAGACATGTGCGATTCAAAACACTCACATTTACCAACAAATATCACTGCCAAAGTTCGTGCAAGTCAGTTTCCAGATGTGTTACACAAAAGCGGGAGTATACTGTTCTGCACTGCCTACAATATTGTGGTGGAACACAAACGAAAGTGGCCGCTCCGCACACACTTTTCAACCACAAAACATGCATGAGAACGGCTGAAACTGGAAGAGGAAAGGCGAGACAAGTCCCAGTGACAGAGGCTGTTGGATCCAAAACAACAGCAGGAGCTGAAAGGGTCAGGGTTAGTGCATATATACTCTATAAGGCAATAGAATAGAAGAAGAAAGAACCTGTGGAGGCATGCTGTCCTTTCTGTGTATTGTGTGTGTGTGTGTGTGTGTGTGTGTGTGTGTGTGTGTGTGCATGTAACCCATCTAACCCTAACCCTAAATATACTACTATATCATTAAGGAAGCAAAAGTCATGTGTTGTGTTGTATAAATGTGAGATGGGGGTGGGATTTAATAAGTTTTCTTCTTCCCACTCCTTTTTTAATGCAGTACATATTGAATTTATTTTGTTATTACTAGTGTACATGGCAATTGTTATTTTGTCTTGATCACCTTTATTAATGTATTTGCTCTGATATTAGTTCCTTGTTCACAAAAAATGTTTACATTTTTCTTCTGCTCAAAACAAATAAATGAATGATTGAAAAAAAGCCTGCTTTGTTTAAAATCATGGCTTCCTGATGCTTTTTAAGGCTAAAAACTCAAAAAAGACTGTTCTAGGTAATTTGCAAAATTCCATGTTCCTGTGACTTTAATAAAAGAAGCCTCAAATCATCGCAACTTTCACCGCAATTTTTTGGAAAAGCTGCCTCAAAATCAGGTATTTTAGGCTGCAACAATAAAAAAAAAAATCCCGCAAAATCCTGGAGGGTCTGGATTGAGAAGTGCATGGAAAGTCTATGAGAGCCAGAGCCTTTTGGAACCTCCATCAACATTATTACAACTTTAAGATTGATTACATCCAAGACACCAACAGCAACACTACTTCTATGGGCTCTATGCACAGCCCCACTACTTCCTGAACTTCAGGTGGGTCCTTTATTTCCTGTCTTTCATTATTGGACACACTGATTAATCTAGGTGTGCCTAATTAATCAGTAGTCACAACAAGAAGCAGCAGACACACCTGGATTAATCAGTGTGTCCAATAATGACAGACAGGAAATAAAGGACCCACCTGAAGTTCAGGAGGTAGTGAGGCTGTGCATAGAGTCCATTTACACACAGACTGGATGCTATAGTAGTTGGACTTCCATAAAAATGGATTGCAAATTTTAATCATAGTTTCAACTTTTTGCCAGTGAAAATGGAAATTCAGAGTTTGTTTGTCATCACCATCATCGTCATCATCATCATCACGACCTAAAACTTTGCCAGTTTCATGTGGTATTTCATATAATAAAACACTATTCGTAGAGCAGCTGATACATGGAAGTATAAAAACATTTATTTCGACATTCTGTTTCATTTTTAACAGTGTCTCTACTCTGGTTTTTATGTTCGAGTTTTAAACGAGAACACAAACAGCTGAAGGGAAATGCACCCAATAACTCGAGTGATCGGCATACTGATATCTCTGTTAAACAACACATTGGCATCTTTGGCAGCATTAAAACTAGCTGCTTCTTCACACTCTGATGATAGCGTTCAATCGTTTTTGTACTTTATAGCAGAAAAATCGTAAGTTCTGTCTTTAATGTGTTTCCAGTGTTGTCCAGTGTTTGTTTTTTTCAGTTGGTGACATTGTGTTTTCGATGGTGCTTCATAAGATTCAGGAATTACCAAACAAAAGTTGGAGAGCTGCAGAAGCACACCAAACCACTCAGTGTTCATGTAAAAAAACACTTTCAACAATCAACAGCTGCAATTAACAACATGATGAAATCTTTGTTCTCTCCCTTGTTGTGGGCCCGACAAGTACCCTGTGGCCACGACGAGAACGGACTTTCAATAGCAAGGGTGAAGTGGCTTTTTTAGAGGCAGTACAATTACCCAATAAATCAACCTATAAAAGACAACACAGGGTGTCAATTAGCTTGTGTAATTGAATAATTACTGGCTGGAGCGCTCAGGCACAGTCACCACAAAGCCGTTCTCCAAATGTCAAAAAGCAATTGAAATAAATTACACATCTCTCAGATCACTCCAGAGATTAGGACGGCCATAACAGTTCATTCCATTTACCTGCTAGAGTTTCCCTGCCCCCCAACCCACCTCCACCCCTATCCCCATCTCACCACACACATGTTAATACTGTTCATCCAGCACTGACTGAATTAAATGGCTGAATGTCTGTATGTGGTTGAGTCGATGGAGTGATTAAAGCCGCTGACCGTGAACTGTAATGTCTGGTCTGGGTGACCTCAGGCCTAGTTAGGCTACATATCCTCACACTGTTTTCTCCAATTTCACCGCTGTCTTTTATTGTCTTTTACTGTCCTTTAGTAAGTCAGATGTACAAAGAAAATACATAATTAAAATGGGTGATTATTAGAACTTGTTAAATATACAAATACAATAAATAAGCAGATCCACATTTGCAGATTACACATTCTCAGGTTAGGAGGTAACAAGGTAAAAATATTTAAGTACTCTACTTTTGTTGAGGAAACAAGTATCTTACCCTCGTCTGTGAACTATTTCCAGGCTGTTATACCTGCAGACTTTAGCTAATCACAGGCATTTTCAGGGGGTTTATTTCATATTCAACATGTGCAATTATCAATTGCTGATCAGACTCATTCAGTGGAGGCTTGGAAAAGTGGCATTATGTTTTATGTTTTTATGCTACTATATTTTTAGTGAGAATTTTAGTGTTTTGGTTTGCCCATCAAAAGTTTCAGGTTAAACAGGACAATGTTGTATCTACTCCATTCTGTTAGTAATGAAGTTCGGCAAGGAGGAATTATATCTCCTACTTTATTTAATGTGTATATGGATGAACTATCAAGTCAGTTAAACAGAGTGAACACTGGATATCTTGTGGGAAACACTATTGTCAATCATCTGATGTATGCAGATGATCTGGTCCTACTCAGTCCGTATAGTGTTGGGCTGCAGCAGATGTTGAAGGTGTGCTCTCAGTATGGCATAGACCAGGGTTTTTCAACCTTGGGGTCAGGACCCCATGTGGGGTGGCCTGGAATTCAAATAGGGTTGCCTGAAATTTCTAGAAATTGATAAAAAAACAAAACAAAACAAACTTACTAATAAAAATATATATGGTGAGTTTAGAAAAACAATCATAAGAGACATGATAAACTGTGAAGCTGAAACTGAAGTACTGTGGTACTGTTTATCTTTCAAATGTTCATTGTGGTCGGTTTCAGATGCTGCAGCTCTTTCATAATTCATGGTTTGAGTTATTGTTTGTTCAGTATTAATTGTCAGTCATGTAAATACAAGCTGGACTGACTGTACATATCCTGACCAAGGAAAAGAAAGTTTAAAAGCCTAAATGTCGTCTAAAATGAATGTTTATTTGCAACATAGTATAGCAAACTATTACGTGATCAAAAACAAATACATTTGAGCAAAAAAAAAATAAAAGTTTCTGTTTTGAATGTCTGGGGTCACCAGAAATTTGTGATGTTAAAATGGGGTCAGGAGCCAAAAAAGGTTGGGAACCACTGGCAATGACCATGACATAAAGTATAATACAAAGAAAAGCTAAACAATGATAGTTAGAAGAGCTGGGGACAGGAAATCAACTTTTCCGATCTTTTATTTGTCTGACAGACCTCTTGAAGTATTTGAGGAAAATAAATACCTAGGCCATGTCATATCCAATGACTGGATGGATGACAAAGACATCCATCGACAGCGCTGTAAAATTTATTGTCAAGCTAACATAAGGACGTTTTCTATGTGTTCTGATTTGGTGAAGTGTTCTCTGTTCAGAACCTACATCACACCGTTATATACTGGTCAATTGTGGTCAAACTATAAGATATTTATTTATTTATTTATTTATTTAACCTTTACATAACTCTTTTCCACTGAGTATGCAGAGGCTGGAGGTAGCCTACAATGATGCAATGAGGTTGCTGCTTCGTGTCCCTTGGTGGCATAGTGCCAGTCAACTGTTTTTGACCACAGGAGTGTCACCTAGTGAGGCACTATTAAAACAGTTGATCTTTAGTTTTATGTGCCACCTGGATAAATCAGAGAACCACATAATAGAAGCCCTATCAGCCCCCTGAAAAGCTGCTATTGTTTCACTTCTAAACTGAGACAGCATTGGTGCATTAGTCTGTATATCTTCTAATGCGCACAAATTCTGCATCTCCTTTTTATTCTATTTATCCTGTATGTTGTCTAAATGTTGCAGGCTTGTGTTATATGGACTTATCTGCAATAAAGTTTCTTATTATTTCCACAGCAGCATGAAAAAAATGTTGCGTTATCTACATTTATATTTAGTCTTTCCATTTGGACTGAGAGGAGAGAGCTGCAGAACCAATACATCCACTATATAGAGTCATGTGTGGGAAAAACCCTATGAAAGTCTGTGTTTTTAACATATATGGACATATGGATATTTAATATGAATTTTAACAATACTGAGAGATTCAAGTAACATAATAAACTGTAGAAAAGACTTACTAAAACTTGATTTAGAAAAAAATACAATTTATGGTGAGGAAAAAATGAGGACATTCCAACATTTATGCCCACTTAAAATGGCTAAAACTACACATGTTTATCACATCAGGTGCACATAATCAGAGCGTCACTTAGCATTTTGAAGGAGGTTTGTCCATTTAAACCTTAGATATGTAGTTTGGTTTGTTCTTGACTGTTGAAATGACAGTGAACATTATGGTGAGATCCAAAACAGCTGTTTGAGGCCTTCAGAAGGAGATTGTAGCAGGTTATGTGTCTGGTAAGGGATTTACACAGATCTGAAAAGAATTCAAAATCAACCATTCCACTGAAAATAGTCTAAAAGTTGAGGACAACTTAAAAACTGCTAACATTCCCAGGTCTGGATGTCCAAGCAAGTTCACCCCGAGTGCTTGCAAATGGTGAGACAGAGACTAGACAAGTTCATGGGAGGAAACCTTCGCTCTCTAAGCAAAACATGAAGGCCAGACTGAAGTTTACTTGAGAGGATGTGGACAAAGATCAGGACTTCTGGAATAATGTTGTTTGGACAGATGAGTCTGAAGTTGAATTAGTTAGACATCAGAACAAACGACATGTTTGGCATAAACCAAACACAACCATACAGGATTCCAGGAAAAATAACCTCACACCAACTGTAAAGCAGACAGGTAGAAATGTCATGGCTTGGGGATGCTTTGCTGCAGCAGGAAATGTCCTGTTGGGTAGTGACGGAAGACTCAAACTTCCTGTTGTTTTAAAACATCTGGCTTGTCTTGTTGAACATGAAAACACATAGGATTTTAGTGTTAGCTGACCTAATGTGGATGAAGTTTGAAGGTTTTTTTTTTGTTTGTTTTCAAAGGGACAGTGCATATTAATAAACACAATATGTGCAAACACGCAAGATTATAGCTAATTTCTGTCTTCAGCATAGCTCACATAAAACAGATCAATCCAGTGTTCCAGTACAAAAAACAGTACATTCAAGTAAAATACATTATACATTTATGCTACATTATACACAAGAAACATACATACATGCAAGGGATGGAAAGATTATCCGATACGTATCGATACACCGACACGCACATGCACAATCCGAGTGCACCGGAAGAGAGGCTGCAAGTGAATGAAAAGTTTGGAATGATATCGCGATGCATTGGTTATTGAATGTTTGTATCAATAAAATTTGATCCATTCAATAGAATATATTTTTACTTGCATTTTAAAGTGTTACTATTTATTTTGGTAAAATTTTTCTTTTCTTCAGACCCACATTAACGTGCGCTGCAGATTCGCAGATGTGTACGCTGTACACTACAGTATGAGCTCCGCAGATGCACTGTGGCATGAGCGCCACCGATGAATACTGTCATGTCTGTATGTGAATCTGACAGACTTAGAGGGAGGTGACCACATGTGGTTTCTGAACTTGTACTTTTTACTATATCAACTGTACTGAATACTGTTGTACATACCTGAGATACTTCCTTAAACAGTGACATACAAATCGAACAGCGCATCCCAGAATACCTTGCACAGGTGTCTCTTAAAGTGACAGAACCTTTTTTCTGTATTACCTACATTACAAATAAATTTCATTACAAATTGATTCAGCAAGGGAGCAAGAAGTTGAGTGTTAGACACATGCAGAGAAACGACTTTGGAAACAACTTTTTCACATGACTGTATGTGAGGCACGTGTTCTGAAAATGGATAAAAGCCATTTTGTTAAAAGTAGGGATGCTCCGATACCAATACGAGTATCGGGCATCGGCTCCGATACTCAGTGTGTGTACTAGTACTCGTAAAAGACATCCGATACAACTGCACAACATACCACTTATGGCCGTGTGACATTCACAGTTCAGTGCAGCAGGTACGAGGAGGAGGAATAATGTGTGGGGAGTGTGAAGAGTGCGGAGATTTTTCAAAATTAATGACGGTGATAAAAGTAACGCTGACTGCAAGTAACGTTAAGGACACAGACAGATGCGGACGCAGCGTTCTGTCTGTCCTCTGCGTACATTCCATCCATTTTCCAGGTGCTGGTGGATGTGTACCCAGTTGGAGAATACCAGCAGGAGTACGGAGCGGTGCGGACCGCCGCCAGCGGAAGTCAAAATGAAACTTATCACTCATTTCTCTTTTCTCTACCTGCTGAAGCTAAACTTTTAAACCTTACCAGCGAAAATGCTGCATTATTAGTATCACATTAGTGTTGCCTCTGTTGTCTCCATGTTTGTTATTACTGACTTTCTTCTTCTTCTTCTCAACAAAACTTTACTCTTCTTCATGGTATTTGTCCAGTATGGTTAATTAAGAGTAGCACCCCCTGGTGGATTGATTGAGAACTGCTCATTCCAACACATTAAATGTCAGTAGCAGCACTTTTTTTCCAGTCAGACTAATGACAACGACAATAAAGCACATTTACAAAAGGAACTAACAACTGGAATGGGATTATTAAGTACTCGTATCGGTACTTGGTATCGGCAAGTACTCAAATGTAAGTACTCGTACTCGTACTCAGTCTGGAAAAAAGTGGTATCAGTGCATCCCTAGTTAAAAGTCATGGTCTTATGTGATAAATAATTAATCAAGCCCATTGAATTGCACTGCATATTTTTTTTACCAGAATGAATTTGTTGAACCAGAATGTGCTTAATCACTCTGTATTGTGATTTGGGTGTGAATTGTATCATATCACATCGTGAGGTGCCACACTTTAATATATCGAATCGGAGATGCTGAATCAAGATGTGTATCGAATCAGCCTTACAACTAAGATTCCCAACCCTAATACATACGCAATTTCAGATTACTTTATATAAAATTGTGGAGGCAGGTTTGATTGTCCAATAATCATGATTTTAGATGTTTAGTAAATGAGCTGAGTATGGGCTACATAATACTAAAGTCTACACGCTGCTGCAAAGTCTACAAACAGTCTTTGTCATCTGTTTTCTATATATTTTTTTTCTTTCTAAACATATGCAGATGCAAAAATAAATAAATAAATAAATCAGAACCGGTATACATCCATGAAGACGTTAGAGCATTTGTGGAAACTCTAGGCGTGTCAATCTGATTTCTCATAATCAGATTACTGCCATCATCACATTAGACTGTTGACACGATCACTTAAATAATCTGATTCAAACTCCAGAAATCAGATAATCAGATTTTTAGTGTGCATGTAAACAGGCTCATTAACTTAGCCAATTTGTTACCTAATATTCAGTGCCTGAGCCACTACACAGTATACTCACCACTACACAATATGTTAACCACTACACAGTCTGAAGTATATGAAGGACAGGCTTTCATTCACTGTATTTTTTGTGTTCATGAATATGTGAGAAGCTTGCATGAACAGTGCAGCAGTGGCATTTTCCCCTCACACAGCCTAATTAGAGATCACATCAGGGTTGTTAAGTGAATGGTTTATTCATTATCCAAAGGTACATTTAATGGGCCACACTCATTAGGACACTCATTATCAAACTTGGCAACAGATCATATTATCCTGCAGTTTTGATCTTTTTGAAGGACAGAAGTGTGAAGAAGGCGAGTGCAGTGCAAACTAACAGCCATGCCAGGTTGGCACTTTGATTAAACATTGAAAGATCGCCTGTGTCTGCTCCGTCTCTCTGGACTCCCATGAGTGCGTTGCCCTGTGCACTTGTCCATCGCGCTCTACATCCACACCCTCCAGCTGGGGTTAACCTCACTTTATTTGCTAGACCAATCTTTGCTGCTTTCTTTATAGCAATAGTGAAGGGGTGGATTGGAATAATCAGCCAGTTGTGTATAGAGTGATGATGTCTAATGGGCAAACATGGGTGGGGACTGGTTTTTGATTGACAGCCTAAACCCAAAATGGAGTATCAAGGTCATCCCTAATAAGATGCTCATGATTTATGTTTGTCGTGGATCCACTGGGTCTGCACAGATGATGTCCCATGATAGTGTGCGCTCATATTTTAAAGAAAATGAGATAAAAAGGGATATGAATAAAACAATGAGCGTTAGGCACAAAGAGTTGCTTCATGGGTAATTTAGATATTTTTTCCATGTTCCATTTGTTTGATATGCATAATTATGTCACTATGATTGGCTAACCCTCAAGGAAGAATCGACTGACAGGCTTGAAAAACAGGAAATGAAAAGATTGAAAATTAGGTTGCAAATATTACGGTGAATCTGTCAGAGACACAGTGATGTGCAGTTGAGCACACTGAAGATCCAGGTTTATGTGCTAAGAAACACATAACAAAGAGAATGCATTTAACATACAGTTTAGGGCATTTCCTTTGTAATTATTAGTTGGTAAGGTTGGTCTTTTTCCAAGTTGTAAACAAATTGATTTAAAAGACCAAAACCATTTATCTTTCCAGTCTTAGATCTTTCTAACTTTCTGGCTTTTTATTTTTTAAATGTGAAAACTTTGTGTTTATAAAGCTGCATGTATTAACATTTAAATCAGTGATGAATTGTTTACATGTGATTCTTTTGGGTGAACAAACTGAACTGAATCCTTTCCTGAAACAATTCATTCCTCGGATAATTTGATCTCTGGCAGTTGCAAGAATACACAAAAAATCAGAAAAAATCAAGTCATAGTAGTTTTTATCCTCTACTGTTGTTGTTGTTGTTGTTTTTCAGTTTTCATGAGCAGTCTTTAGCTTTTGAACTGAACCCCTGGTCTGTATCATATAATCTTGTCTCTGACTCTTTCTTGGTTTCTCAAAGCTTGTGATCTTCATACACGGTAGCTCTTCAGCTCCATTTACTATCTAATACGGTGTTTCTGTGTGTTGTGTTGAACCCAAGGATCAACCTCTGGAACTGAAAAGTGAAACCAATACAAACATCTGCAGTTCCTTGAATATCCACTAGAGGCTCGATCCAAATGCAAATAAATCACCATAAGCCCCTTTTACACAGCACTTCTGTTATGGGAATATTTCGCCTTTATTACGGAACAACATCTGTGTAAACAAAATGGTGGGATCATTTGGTCTCACCTCTGTCGCGGCTTTGTAACACCTCTGGAGGTAGTAACAGAGCTGTGTTAAAGGTGGAGTCATGATTCCAGAACGCTATGTAAAAGGAACACCTCTCATTTCACAACCAAGGTGTGACGTTTTTATGATGTATTGCGTGACCCCTGTGCCAAGGGGATTTAAAAATGAGCGGGCTGTGTACAGTAAACAAATCAATATCAATGCGACCAGAAAGATGTTGAACTGGGGAGACGCCAAGATCTGTCAGTGTTGTCACTTTGGGCGGAGGACTCTATCCATGCTAACATTTGTGGAATGGTGAAAGACTCAGAGAGGTTAGCAACACTCCTATGCTCTGGGTATTTCCAATGCGTAAGCGATACGTCACACTTTACGGTACGTGCATCACCGCCCCTTTGATTCTGGAACGCAGGTCTGCAGTGTAAAAGTCCAGCTTGTCTCGCCTCTGTTACTCCTTTGGCTTGGCTGTGGAAATCAGTCATTGGTGGAAAAAAGATGGGATCACCATCTGACCTTTTTTCCGGGATCTCCATATAAAAGTGACAATAGACACTTATGTCAAAATGGTTAACTTTACAGCTGAAATTTCCAACTCTGCTCACTGCTCTGATTCTGCCCCATAGAAGGTTATTTTAGGAAAAAAGTGAATTACAGTCAATAGTGAGACATCATTTACAGATATGAAATTTGGAATTTTAAAATATCATTTTACAAGTCAAAAGAGTCTCAGTTTCTTGTAAAACTGTTGAAGTATCAATCAATACACACCCAGAAGTCACTGAGGTGATGTTATTGTAAATTTACACAAGCTGCTCAGATCTGCTGCAGATGTCATGACCAGACTGTAAGAGTTTTTTATGCTTTTTAACCTCGCCTTTGCAGAATGATGTGTAGTGTGTTTAGGTAATAGCCGTTTCAGTGGTGGAGCATTACCTTCACCAACAAGTGACAAGACAATCCACTGAGATATTTCACATAAAACTAGATGGTAAGTTATCTTATCTTTATGACAGTGACTTAACATAGAAAGTATGTTTTAAAAAGACAGACATACTGTACGCGTAAATGGTGTCAGAATTCAGTCAGGACGCTCCCCAGCAACAACTTAGCCACATTAGCTGATATTAGCATTAATTCACATTGAGGTAAATGATCTATCCACTAGGCTGCTAATTAGCTCCACTAGCCATTATTGTTTTGTTTGTATGGTTCACTGACAAAGTCATGGGGCCCAGTGTTTGTGGGGGGCCCATAGAGCAGAGGAGGGGGTCCAGTGGAAACAGGCTAGAAGTTGTGAAAATGTCCTGTAAGATCTGCTGTATAAGAGAGGCCTTGTCATAGAGAATCAGACGTTAAAAGCATGTTAAGTTTCATTTTCGTTTTCAAGCTAGCAAAAGTGACACTCTGTGTGGACCGTGCGAAACTGCCCCGCTCTGACAGATCAACAGGATACAGAATTTTAGAAAAGGGATCACAATTGGTAGGGGCAGTTAGTAGCTGGAATCACATAATGATGTTTATTTTTACATTCTTAATGTGGTTGGTGTTTTCAGTGTGTTCTGGTGTCCTTCACTGTTCTCCACCTCCACCCATTGGTCTCCATAAAAACCAACAGGGTGATAGCCATGTCACACATCTCAAGGCTTCAAAATTACAGCTCACAAAGCAGTGGGTGATATCACAGAGGGTCAAGGCATCATATTTATACAGTCTGATGAAATCTAGGAGCATTACCATCCTCTTGTTGGCCCATTTACCCACTCTCACATAATTAGTCACTAAATCTGTATTCCTTGAACTTCTCTGTATCTCTTAAAGTCACTATTGTGGTGGAATGCTTAAAAGATGTAATGTGTTAACAGGTTAACAATTATGAAGCCAAAGTGTTGCTGGGAAACGGAAACGACCCATTTGCCACTTGATCAAGTGTTTATTTAATAAGGAAAAATGTAATCCTCATCCTTATTAGCAGGATTCTTTGGGAAAACTAGGAAACATGTAAAATGTGTTTCATCATGCTATGATTTCAGTTGACATGTATTATCTGAGTAAATTGAAAGTACACTTTGTTTAGTGGGTCATCTGCCTCCATCAGGCCTTGAGGTATGTGGAATCAATCAGCATGTAGACGATGAAAAAGCTGCGTTGATGAGTCCTATCTCCTTTAATTTCCCATCAAAGTGTCGGGAAGATCACTCGTTTCCCAAATTAAACATCATTCACTGGTAACTTATTCAAGAGATTCCAATTAGCTGAAAAGTGGTTCTTCATGATTGTGTTTTCCTCACTGCCCCCACTGCCGACCCACCCACCCCCGCCCTCTTTTCCCATTCAAATACTTTAAAGAAAGCCTTAAAGGAGTGTGCCCCCCCCTTTCCCTCCCCTATGCGCTTCTTTATCCGGTGTGTGTGCTGCTGCTAGTGAGCTCTATCAAGTGGTATAAATCTTTAATTTTGGAGATCAGCATTAATGGCCGAAACTGCCTCAGATCTGGGCTCCGCTCCCTGCTTTCATCCTGTCAGCTGGAGGAATTCCGGGAGGGGGGGGGGACGAGGGGGAAGCTACGCGATCGTTTGCTCCCATAAGTACACAAAATTAGCTGCTTATCGGTTGATCTCTGTACATGATCCTTCAGAAATCTTTTCTGCGCGTCCAAGGCCCCTGCCTTCGCTGGAGCCTCATATCCCTGCTGGCTCCACTGAGCGGGAGCGGGGGGAGGGGAGGGGTCCTCTAATTAAATCGTTTTTCAAAGACAATAAGGCTGGAGCTTTCTCCTCTTTCTGAACTTCCCCTTGTCGCCGACAGTCTCTAAGCTTCAGCCTTTTACCTCGCAGCTCTGAAGGAAATTGAATTGTCATTAATCTGTTTTAGCCTCCTGTGTTGCCCGTTGCCCGGTTTTATCAAAATTCAGCGAGCTAAAATAAACAGGCGGCAGATAGTGAAAGCAAGAGATGGAGGGAGAAATATTGTGTGGAGAGTGAAGGGCCGAGCACTGCAAGGCTGCTTTTGTTTTGATGTATCCCCTCGTTTGTTAACTTGGCTTTCTCCTAATCAATCAAACACCAGACACATCATTTTGCTGCTGTATTTTGACTCCTTTTGCAGAATGCGCGCATCAGATATTCTCCAGGCTGTTTCGTAATGTTGCTGTTGCCCCGTATTTCTCCACATTAATGAGTGCAGGCTGTGGAATTAGGCTGGGCGCTGCCTGTTAATGGGGCCTGTGGAAGCTGGAGAGTGACTGCAGCTCTCGTTAGCCGAGCCGGCTGCTATTGATTGCGGCGGGCCACTGGGGGCTCCCTACCTGCGGTTGACTTTGTACTTCTGCAGGAGTTGTAAGGGTCTGCTGAACAACAGGGACCACGCACATCTCAAACAAGGTCTATGAAAAGCCTATCAATTAGGCTTTGAAGGTCAAGCAAACTCTCTCCCCCCACGCTCTCCATCTCTGTCTCCTCTCTCTTTGCCTGGTCTTGAGCCGCCGGTATCTCCTCTGCTCTCTCCAAAATACATCTGAAGACTCCATTCAATTAAATATCTCTCGGCTCCAGCTGCTCCCTAAGTGAAAGGTCAACTAAGTCCAGGAGGCTAAAAGAGAAAGGCTTGGCTTCTTCACAACCCCTCCCCACAACAAAGCCTCCCCCAAGCAGGCGCTCTTGCTCTTAATGATACCCACTGGTCAATCCCTAACTAGCAGTGACAGTTAGCCCCAGAAGCACCACTGCAGAACAGAGCCAATCGATCAGGTGAAAAAAAAATACATATAATGATAACCCGCAGACATAATGTCAAGCCCTTGCACTGTCCCAATTGGTTGACATTCAGGTAGATAGTGGGTAGAGAGAGCTGGCCAGACATCAAAAGCGAGGTGCAGTCCTGAGCTGTCTTGCTCTCTTGCGCCCACTGAGGTGGGTTAACCCTCTCACATGAACTCTAATTATCCACATTGTGGCCTCGGGGAGTCCCAGAGGGATGGTCTGCGAGGCCGACGACACACACACTCAATAACCATCAACACAAACACCACCTAATTGAGTCAAATTGGGCCTCATTACTTAAGCGTTAGTGCGGCGACGTTGAAAGTAGAGCTAACCGAATGACCCAACCGTACCAAAACAGTTCAGTTTCTGAGAGCTGAGGCAGTGAGAAAATAAATTCTGGGCTTCTGAGTCTTGCAGTGATGGTGTCTTAGTCAAAGAAAGGGAATATAATCTACGAACATAACAGAGACCTAGTATGGCTCTAACACCTTTAGCTTCATGACCTGCAACTTAATTTCTGAGTTAGAGCTCTCGAACCTTTATCCCAACATTTGTGTCCAACATATGAAACCAATTCAGCAGAGGTGGCACAAGTCCACATATTATTTACTCCAGTAGAGGTGCATACACTTGTGTAAAAAAGCCTCTGGCAACAGTTGAAGTACTGAGAGTGAAAGTGGAAAAGTACAGGCTCTGACGTCTACTCAAAGTATAGAACCAAAATGCAGGACGTTGACAGATGTTTCTATTGACTTTATCTTGTCATTTTCACCTTATTACTTCTTTCACATAGTTTTCATCATATTGAGTCATTTGCTTTGAGTTTGTCCTATTATACCTTTTCTGTCATTTTCATCTTCTTAAAACATTTTGTCTTGTTACATTTACTGTCCATGGAACTGTCTTTATTATTACTTTGTCTTGATGTGAGGAATAATAAAAACCATGCAAAATAAATGTAATAATATAATAATAAAAATAAATATAAATTGGTCATTCCTTTGTTCATTCATTCATTTTCTGAAAGATTTAATCCTGTAGAGCAGGGGTGTCAAACTCATTTTTGTTCAGGGGCCACATTCAGCCTAATATGATGGGCCGGACCAGTAAAATAATGTAAATAATAGGTTAAGAACTTAGAAATAGTGTCAACATCAAAGTTTTCTCTATGGTTTTGGGTGAATAAAGTAACCAGTTCTCAAAAAGAACCAGTTCTCAATTCCCTAGAGCATGTGTATATTGCCACAAGTGTTGCATACTATTACCATGAAACAGCAGCTGTGACTGGGGTCAGCCTGTGTTAAGACTAGGGATGGGAATTGAGAATCGGTTCTTTTTGAGAGCCGGATCCCAGTAGCTCGATTCCTTGGAATCATTTGCCTGCCTGCTTAACGATTCTGCTTATCGATTCCACCTTCGTTGTGCATGCGCGATGATGTCACGCGTACACTTCATTGTTTTGGTCAGAACGTGGCCAACATGGTGTTGAGGCGGAAACGGTCTAAAAAGACAACACCAGGTCCACTGGAACACTGTCAATGCTTCCATGTCTTCAAAAGGGTGGAATCCCTCCAATATGTTCAAACATTTGTCCACACCATGTGATTCATTTAAATCAGGGGTGTCAAACTCATTTTGGTTCAGTTCCATATTTAGCCCAATTTGATCTCAAGCGGGCCAAACCAGTAAAATATTGACTTAATAACCTATAAATAATGACAAATCCAAGTTTTTCTTTTTGTTTTAGTACAAAAACCCTTCAATTAAATTATGAAAATATTTACATTTTACAAAAAAGATGTGAATAACCTGAAAAAACAGAAATTTCATCTGAAAAATTAGTGCAATTTTAACAATATTTTGCCTCGACTTATTATTTATACATGTACATTTACACACAGTGTTACATAAACATTTGGTAACAGGCAGAATATTGTTAAAATTTTGGAGTTTGGAGCTAAAATTAGAACAATTTCTACAATATTCCACCTCTTTATTATTAACACAACTACAGATCACAGTGGATCCATAAATGCACAAAACATTAAGTAACAGGCAGAATATTGTTAAAATTGCACATTTGGGGTTGTTCATCTTTGTTTTTATTTATGTATTTATTTGCATTTTATTGTGAAAGAATAGTTTTGTAAATGTAAATATTTTCACAGTATAATCTTATTTTTTTCACTTAAATTTTTTCCATATAATTTTTCACAAAGAAAATTTGTCGTTGTCATTATTTATGGGTTATTCTGTTGTCATTTTTACTGTAGATCACATTGGTCTGTATGTGGAACCTGAACCAAAATGATTTGGACAACCTGGACTGTTCAGGTTAATTTTTGCACTTTCATCCCGCGGGCCAGATTGGATCGTTTGGCGGGCCAGATTTGGCCCCCGGGCCGCATGTTTGACACCTGTGCTGTAGAGGATCACTGAGGTGCTGGAGCCTTTCCCAACTAATGATGAGCAAACTACACCCTGGATGAGTCTGACATCCACAGATGAGCAACCATTCACACTCACATGCACACCTACAGAAGGTTTAGATTGATTAGTTCACCTATTAATACATGTCAACAACCTACCTGACCAGTAGGATCTCAAAATGTTGCAAAAGACTTCTTTATGTTTGGAACAGCAACAAACAGGTGAAAAAAAAGTGCTTAATTCTGAGATGAGAGCAAAAAATCCCAATTTCAGAAGTCCAAAGAATAATCCTGAATGAAAAATCAAGGACAAGCGTTTGTTTACTATTATGTTAGTCTTAACTCAACAAGTCAAGGACCTTTATTACCTCCACCAAGGAGGTTATGTTTTCATCAGGGTTCGTCTGTTTGTTTGTCTGTCTGTTAGCAGGATAACTCAAAAAGTTATGGATGGATTTTCAGGAAATGCTGATACTGGCACAAGGAACAAATGATTACATTTTGGTGGTGATCGGGGGGGGGGGGGGGGGGGGGGGGGGGTTGTGTGTCCATTTGTTAACAAGATAACTCAAAAAGTTATAGAAGGATTTTGATGACATTTTCAGGAATTTTGGCGGTGATCTGGGGGGGACTGATCTGCCTTGGCGGAGGTCTGTGTTCTCCGAGTGCTTTTCTAGTTTGTGATTGCAGTGTTCTACAATGAAATTTCACAAGGAACTCACATCAGAGCAACATACACACATAAATTATAAAAATATGAAATATAAAAATATACACATGGTGATAAAAATTGTACACAAGGTGAAAAAAGCAGCATTTAAATAAAAAGGTAGGCATCGATAAGCCTGAAAAAATTATCCATCCATCCATCCATCCATCCATCTTCTACCGCTTATCCAGGGCCAGGTCATGGAGGCAACAGTCTAAGCAACAGTCGGAAAAAAATTATGCACTAAAGAAATAGAAAAGGTAGCGGCAGTGGATGTGACTGGTAAGAGGATTGTCTTACTGCACGTCTAAATGCATGTATAACAGCCACTGTTGATCTAATACTTTGATTTAACAGTTACACAGGAAACATTGTACATGTGTTATTGGACAGTACACGTCTAAGACAGCATTGTGTGTGTGTGTGTGTGTGTGTGTGTGTGTGTGTGTGTTGTGGGGGGCTGTTAAATATTTCCCTAACAATGGAAAAGTATCCAATACATTTGGATGGAAGACTGACTAAAACCTAGAAATAAAGTGTTCTTATCATAAAGTAACTGACCAGGTCAAACAAAAGAGCAAAATAGTCCAGAAACAACTCTGAACTCTGACACGAAAATACCAGGGCCCTGTTGAAGACAGTGTGGAAAACGAGCAAAAGTGCAGAAAACAAGTAAAATCCTTATTACCTTGAAGGTAAAAAGTATTTTTATTTTTGTATCAGTCTGCCCCAGTCTCTTTTCTCGCTCTTGTATTTTTGCACTACTTACATTCTGAACATTGATTATTGATTCTTTGTGAAAATCTTTTTTACTTTTGGTTTTTCATGCATTCCTGTCCTTGATGAGCATCTGATTGTTCTTTTCTTTTCAGGTCTGTTCATTTTTCTTTTTTTTTTTTTTTTTTGTCTTTTCTTTGAGTCTCCATTGCAGTGTCTTGTTGGATGACACGGTCCTAAGCTGTTTCAAAAGTCACAAGCTGGTTTAGGAGGATTACTTGGTCAACCAGAACACCCAGCTTTGTTGTGCTGCACCTGCCTACACTGACACTGCATTGGCATATGGAAACCACACTCACATGAATGAAACACAGGAGTAGGCTGCAGATGTTTACACGAAGGTAAAGTTCTTCCACCACATTCCCGGTGTTTTCTGCACATGCATTCATCAAAATCCATCAAATGAATTAGAATTTAAGCCTGTTTTATAAGTGTACGTAGTAAGAAGTGTGAATACAGTCATGTGCAAGGCAAAAAGAGAGAAGTCTGTTTATGCACATGAAGTCTTTGTACTTTTTGTGCTTTTACAAAATCAGAAAATAGACCTATTGAAATAATGTGAAATATATATAGAACTGGACAATATGTGCACAAAATACAATCTAAACAATGTGTTTTTATTTGACTGTTTCCATATACACATGGTAAGGCCATATGCAACTAAAGAAACACATTCATAATTAATCTATTGCAAGAAGCAACAGGTCACATTCTCAATTTTTGTTGAGAAAAAACTATTTTCACAATTTCCAGAAAGCACGACCTTGATTAAATGAATTAATTCCATATACTGCCCAGCCTTAAATACAACGGTTCATGTGGTACAACCTACCCAACTACAAGAGTATAAACACTCTTTTGCAGTATTTATACTTGAAACAGCAACAAACAGGTGGAGAAAAAAAAAACTCAAATGTGCTTGATTCTGAGATGAAAGCAAAAATTCCAAAGTCCAAAGAATCAAAAATCAAGTACAAGAGTTTATTAACTTAACTCAAGGACTTTTATTGTCATTGCCATGTTTCACATAGAAATTTCGCAAGGACCTCGCATCATAGCAACATTCACATAAAAAAAGTTTAAAATATGAAATATAAAAATGTAAAAAACATACACATGGTGATAAAAAAAAAAGTATAAGTTCAAAAAGCAGCATTTAAACAAGTATTGATAATCCTGAAAAAAATATTTACAAAAGAAGTAGAAAAGATAGTGATAGTGGATTTGACTGAGATAATTGTACATGTTTAATTGCACGTGTAAATGCATGTATAGAATCCACTGTTGTGATGTTGTGATGTTGAAAAAACTTCTTCTGTTCGGAACAGCAACAAACAGGTGGAGAAAAGCGAGTAAAACGTATTTGTGAGTGTGGTCCTTTAATTACCAGCAGACCACTGGAACCATACATTATCCAAAACACCATTAAGCTGAATATATAAGCACCATTGATCGGTCTGGTTGAAAACCTGGTTCTACTTTCCAATTCCTCACTTAAAGTAAGAGAGTTGTATCAATTAGCTGATATGATACGCAAACTAAGGCCTCGCCCCCACTCCCTTTCTCAGATTCAAGTCTGGGTGTCCCATTTTTGGATATGAACCGGACAGACGGCCTGACTCCAGTGGCAGATGAGAAAGTGCTGGGCTGGGCCGCCCCAAACTCCCATCAATAGGCTGTGGAGTGGCAGCCAAGCAGTACTAAGACAGGATGGCTGTCGCTGCTGCACTGATTACAACAGCAGACTGCAGGAGGATACAGCGAGACGCTCAGAGACCGCCAGGATCCCTTACACACTCTGCCTCCGTCTACCCTCTGATTTCTCTATCTCCCTCTGCCTCTCTTCCCCAAATGAAAAAGCACAGACTAAAGGCGATCACATTTCCCATATTATCAATACTATCTGCTCTGAGGCCCTGCTGCGATCCTGTCGCCCATGGCCTTGTAACCTTGTTCTGCTGTCTCTGTCCTTCTCCACTACTTTACTGCTCTTACTGGAAAGACTGGTGACATATACAATATCGGTGCAGCGACTCAGCCCTGATCAATCAGCACCATATCGTGTCATCATCGACAGCTTCTGGACCTCGAGACATACTGCACGTGACTTCTCTATGTACGTCTGTGTGCACTTGTAACTCACAAACAACAGCACATTTTGATTTTATACACGTGGATTTTACAAGTTTTTGAATAATTCTTTTTCTCATTTGCACCTATTATATTTGTGGTTGTATCATAAATTAAGGCACGTATTGCTATGATGCACATCAAATCAAATCAAATTTTATTTATACAGCACCAAATCATACCAAAAGTTATCTAACTTTACATATAGAGCTGGTCGAAACCAGACTCTGAAGCCAATTTACAGACACCAACAGAATCCTCCAGGAGCAAACTCTTGATGACAATGGAAGGAAAAACTACCTTTAACAGGCAGAAACCTAAAGCAGACCCCGACTCTGGAGGATGGACGTGTGCCTTGACCAGTTAGGGTTAAAGAGAGAGGGTTAAAGGAAGAGAAAGAGAGAGATTGGGGAGGGGGGAAGAAGAAGGGGGGGCATGGATGCACAGCAGACTGAACTACAACTGTTCAACATAACATACTGTGCACTTTTAATCCCCCTCAGCCAAATAGTGTAAGATTCTGTTAAAAGTTACTGCCCTATAATTTAGATTAGATTGTCTTCGTGTGAAACTTGTTCCATACATATTTATAGTATGTATATAGTATGTAAGTACTCAGATATTATAACTGCACAAGGCCATTGACCTTGAAAAAGTAGGTCAAGGTCATCTATTTTCAATAGGCTTCTGCTTCATGCCAAGATGCATCCACAGTAAAAAAAAATTGGTACCGATATCTCAATGTCTCAATGCATTTTTCAGATAATGCGATTATGTTGTTGAATGGACAGACAGACAGACAGATGACAAAACAACTACAATACCCCTTTAGCCAGAAGTTGGCTAGAACAGCTGGTACTAGTACAGATGTCCATAACTCTTGATACTACTACTACAAATACAAGAATTAACAGAGAATATACTCAGGGTGCAATTTGTCAAAAAACCAGAGGAGGGGATGTTTTTGGGCTTTTTTGGTCCAAGCGGGTGTGTGTGTGTGTGGGGGGGGGTGGGAGCTGGGGGGAGGTGGGATCAGCAGTTATGTATGTGGGGGTGTAGTCCATAACTAACATAACTAACGCTGGCATGAAATGATAGTGAAATTTAACATACTTTCAGCGTCCAACTCCTGGGTTGTATTCCTCTATTATACAGCGGATCTTACATAAAACTTTCACAACTTCTAACCTGTATCCACTGGACACATAAATGCTGGGGTGGAACCCATGAATTTGTTGCGTTTAAACCCCCCCCTTTTCGGCACCCCAGTGCATGGGGACGGTCACAAATTCTGAGACTGCCGACACTTCGGTTCAGGTGAATGTTAGTTTTCTTCCACCTATATCCTACATTACTGGCACTGTCACAACCTGCCTGGTATTTACATTGGTTGGTTATCCCTCCTGAGGATGAAATTCATTGAGCAGAATTAGGGATGTAAAAACCAGAGGGGGGGTTGACCCCCCATCCACCCTAACCCTAAAACCCTAACCTAAAAACAGAGGGGGGGTTAATCACGGAAAAAACAAGGCCAAACAAGTCAACAGGCCTAATTCTTTTTTAGTTAACGGTAGGCCCTATTACATGTCGAACAGTTAAATATTCATCTTTAAAGCAAACTAAAAATACACGAAACATTGAATTTTCTGTGATGGCCACACCTGCAATGGAGGAGATGGTGTAAATACGTTTCAGGACCATGGATAAAGGCCAATCACACCAACATGGGAAAGGATTTATGGTGAACGGGGAAAATTCAATCAAACTGTAAAACATAACATAAAACCTAATCAATTAAGGTCATGTCATGTCAGAATAATTCAGCTAATTAGACTAAGTAAACAGTTTGCTCTAATGTTGGACGTCATACTTGCTGCAGCGTAAGTAGAGAAGAAGAGAAGGAGCAAAGGGGAGGTCAGAGAGGAGGAGAGGAGAAGAGCTCAGTGTGTCATCAACATGCTACGTATTAATATCTATCAACATGAACACATTTGTAATATATTTGATGGTCGTTCCTGACCTCAGTTTTCAACATTGTACCTTGCGGCTTGATCTTTGCACTTACTGTTTATTCTCTTCTCTTATGAGACCTGCTCATACTCGATAAAACTTAAAATACTGGAGAGTATTGGTACTGAGAACACACTTCAAGACACTCAAAAATAACTAATGATATGAACACAAATCCAAATGTTTGAAGTTAAACTGAAGATTACATTTTTTCCTGTTTTTACATCATAGCGGAAGTATAAGCATGGCAGATACCGTCTCAAGAGGTCAATTTTTCAGTTGGGTTTTCCTTTTATTTTTATTTTCATAACTTCACAAGTAGGTTTAGTGTTCCTTTTATTTTTTTTACCAATATTTTTTATTGAAGAAAAATAGAACACTTCCAATTACAATTTACCTTCCCTTTTTTTTCAAGTAAAAATATATATGCATATAGAGACACATTTATATATATATACATGCATACAAAAACAACAAATGAAAGAGCACTCTTATTAGAGTGTAGCAAAAAAAAAGAAATTAAATAAAATTAAATGTATAAGAAAATAAACAAATTACACCCCCCCAAACCCTGCCGCACCTCAGCTCATCCAGTGTTCCTTTAATTTTGAGTAAAATGGACGTTTTTGGTTTGTTTATTTAATTTTAATGTTAAATTTTTTGTCGTTAAATGTTTCTAGTATAGGCTACTGTTATTTAATTACAATAACAGGGCTGTTAGCATATCTCAGCTGCATTCACTAATGAATAAGGTATTGCATTAAAGGGTTTGTCACTTATAGCTTGATGACTATGCTTAGTGATATTAATCTGTAAATATATTAACTGAAGTAGAGTAGTATAATGAAGTAGTTGAAAAAAGTAGGACAAAAAAAATTGTCAAAAAAACAAAAAAAAAAGTAAAAAAGCCTTGTATTAAAGCTCCAATTCCATGAGCAAAAAGAAACAGAGGAAACTTGCATTATCTTATATTATCTATATCTTAACTGCCTTTTAATAATCGTCTACCACATGTGAACTACCAGTGTTTTAAGCCTTTTCATGACTCATACTGACTTAATTATGAAAACAAAAAACACCAATAACAGAGAAAAGCTTAACAGTTGATAGTTTTGATGCTTGTATTTCCTTAGAATGAACAATAACTAGTGGCTATTTTAGCAAAGACAGAATACTGTATATACTGTCCACCTCACAGATTATGAGGACATGGTTTGACAGAAGCTTCCATCAAACAAAAAGCACAAAACACATGTAGAAATTAACATTTACAATTAAGATGGACCTTTCCATTTCAAAATATATTTAAGCACAAAGAACAATTAATACAATCAAAAAAATTTCCAAATGAACTTTTAAAGGAAAGACCCAAGATTCCCCCTGCCAGTGGCACTTATTTACCTCACAGTGCAACAATGTGAAAGACAATTATTGTTTTCTAAAATGTATATGTACACATATATGTATCTGCCTCAAAATATGGAGTTGCATGTCACAGCAGTCAAAGTAGAGCACATTTAACGGCAAGAACTACATGGAAGACGATGCACATTTTGACAACGCTGGTTGAAAATGTAAGTTTGTACAATGATGACTCAACATCGCCTTATTATTTTGAACCCGCTGGCATCAAATGGACCAGAACAAATGATAATGGGGAGAAATCCTGGTTATGATGTGATGAAAAGGAGCAGAGCTGAGCAGGTGAGCAGCTCTAGCTCAAGCTTTAGTCACTGAATTAACATTAACAGCTTTGGTTCATTACTGCACAACACAGCACCAAAATGAGGAGTGATTTTTGGCATGAGTATAAATACTTTTGCCAGTAACAGACAGAGAGTAGCCTATTGTGTAATCCACACTGTGCGAATGTGCTGCAGTGGAGGGGGTGGGGTTGGGGGGGTGATGGTCTGAAATGGACCAAACCGCAAACTACTGCACAAACAGAGGGCAGCGTGTTCCTGTCTTTGACTCAACTCTAGATATAAATGTGAGTAAACTCCTCAAAACTCCAAAACCAGCACTGATCCAAACCTCTGGACTGAGCTGATAGACTCCTCAGCCTCCAGCATAGACATCCTGTTGTGCTGTGATTCTATAACCACAGTACGAGTTCAGCAAAAAGAGATTTTTTCTTTGTCTTTGAAGAAATCTAATGTCAAAAAATATATTATTAGTTTAGACATCAAAAGGAGTTTGAAGACACAACTTGTACAGTATAGGAGATTTGTGCTGTGTGCACTGTAATGTAAAAGGGAAGTGACAGTTGTTGTTGTAATTGTGAGTTGGAAATGTGAGTTGTAATGAACCCTTTACAAGAAATTTTAAATTTTCAACCTTAGTGTGTTATTGGAGAACCAAAGAAGACTTTAACACTTTTGTGAAATTTTTCTAAATGTTTTATTGTCATGTAGAAAATCAAGCTCAATGAAGTTACCGTATTTGGTTTGTTGCCCATACGTGGCAGGAAAGAAAAAAAAATTCCTTCAAATATAGTATGGTATGACTGCCCTTTGAAAGTATAGAGGTTTTTTTAAATTGTGTTTGTATTTATTTGTTTGTCTTTAGGTGCGGACAATGAATCTGTAAAAAAGCTTATCTATCTATCTATCTATCTATCTATCTATCTATCTATCTATCTATCTATCTATCTATCTATCTATCTATCTATCTATCTATCTATCTATCTATCTATCTATCTATCTATCTATCTATAAAAAAATACAAGAAAAGCACATGTACTGTGAACAAAACATGTATTTTAGAACATTAGACCAACATAAGTGCTGATCCAGACCCCTGTCCACATCCACATTCTTCCTTTGAACATCATTCCTCACATTAGTACCATTATTTCATGGTACCTAACAAAGCAGGTACACTCACTGTTCATGCAGAGGTGGACCTTGTGGACCCTGTAGACCACATTGGATGTGAGATTGTTGACTGTTGCTGTCAATGTCTGGTAATGTATTGTGAAATCACCAAAAATAGTCACTTGCCCAATGAAGGGTTAGAAAAAAATTAAGCAAACCCTGAAAACAACCCAATTATTTGCAGGTTTGTTTACTTGTTTGTTTACTGCTTCATACATTCATACTGTATCGGTCCACATTCTGCATGTTTTACAAGAAAAAATGTGTACAGGACCAGTTTATGATCATTTCCTGATCAGTGGAAGATTTACATATGTAATTTCTGTCAGGGTGGTAAAACATGCCTGTCATACATACATTCTAATCAATCCTTTAGATTTGTATTGATTTTTGGATCATACTGCCCTTTATGTCAAAGACAACAAATGCTCTTTGAGCACTTTGATTTCTCATTACATCCATGTCTCCACAGTTCTTGAGGCGGACCCTGCAGTCGATAGCACACGCTCTCAATGTATTGCCATGGTCAATGATTACCTATTGACCCCTCCCTCCTCTTATGGGAATGCTTTATATGACAAAGGGTCTGGTCACATATTCAAATATCCTGTAAGCATCTCATTTCAGTAAACACTAAATCCATAACTGGATTTAGATTTCTACAGCACTGGGAAAACGGAGAACATCAGAATATGACTGGCTCATATGACACTTTAATGCTGGAGTAGTAGACTTGTTATTGTATGACAGCAGCGCTGACCGGTTTTCTGGAAATACAGAGACTTCTCATTGATTAAACATTTTTGCAGTTTTTGGATTTGGACAGAAAATAAAACATTTATTGGCTGTCATTTACACTAGATGCTTTCATAGATCATTTTAAGACCAAAAAGGAAGCAGTTTCGCAAAATACTGACATTTCTGCTTTCAAGTCTGGTTTCATTTTCTCAATGCAAAACCTTGTATTAAACTTGAGTCAAACTGTTCCATGACTGGAGCCCTAAAGTGAGACAGGCTGATTAAATTCCCTCTCTCCTGTGAGCATTTCACCCAAGTTCAAATGCCTCCCGAGTGCCTGAAATGGTTCATTTGTTGAGGCAGTCCCCTGCATCCATTTCTACAGGTGCCATACTCAAAGTCATTCATTTCCTTTGGCTCTTTATTCCTCTCTTTATTCTGAAAGTACTACTTGCTCGCTTTGATTGAACTCAATGGGATTACAACAGAGTTAATCGTTCCTGGGTTTGTCCACTTATTACCATGTGAACTCCCCCTGGTTCCCATTGTTTCGAGGCCTTCCATAAAGATTACCTGCTCTTGCTGCAAAATTGCTCTATTGTCTCCTCTGGAGCGTGGGCTCCAAATGAAAGGTGAATGGCAGACGGTACAATAGAAAGGGCCACAGTGGCGAGAGGTAGCTGTATAAGCACTAATGAAAGTATAGGTACAGCCTTTAAAAATAAGACCACTGGCAGCTCTCAGATTGAGCTATTAGACCCAAGTGATTGGATGTGCTACTTAATTTACCAAGAGCGAAGAGGGAAAAAATCATGAACAACCCAACTTCAAAATGAGTCATGTACTGGTGCCACAGCATGGATGCTAAAGTGATGGTTAAAGTGATATTGGTGCACAAAAATATCCCACAAACTCCTCTGTGTTTGGTTTTAATTCAGATGTAATGTTTTATTCAAGTTGCGTGTCACTACCTGATCTGTACCAAAAACCTGCTTTGTATCCTCCATGCAAAAATTCCACTACTTTTTATCAAAAAGACTCCCTCAATATCATGCTATTTCACAATCCCATCTGCTAATACATCTTTTGCTACTGAATTATACCTCTAAAGGCAGAAATTACATAGTCTAAGCTTAGATCTGAATTATTCACATTTACCATTAAAAGGTACTATTAATTCAAAAGGTAGGCTACTATTCATCTTCTGGCGTAAGTTTTTATAAGGTGTTTAGTAAATGTGCAGTTTCTGTTCACAGTAATTCACAGTTTTATTTTCAGCTTCCTTTACACCCATTTTGCTGTTAAAATGTCACAGTGCTTCCATAGCTTCTACGTTGATAATAGGTGTTCATATACATTTTGACTGACTCCTAGGTTCAGTCTGTTCTAGGTAATAGTGTATGAATGGCACATTTATTTACACTGAACCTGTTTCCATGACCATAAAAGTAAAAATAATTGCAATAATCAGATCTAACACATTTATAGGCACTTAAAAAAATGCAATAATCAAAAAACCCTAGTTTAGACGCTCCAGTCCATTATCGGATTTCTTTTGGAGTATGTACTGTACGTACATAGTGATGGTAAACTTAAACTTCCTGTTTGTCTTACACTCACTTTTGACTACGTAACTTCCATTTTCTACAATTTTAATAGTGTTAACACATGCACAGACGTAAAAGAACGAAATAAATCAGATTAACCTGTAATACATGCACAAAGACATCAGAATATTGGGGAGAAATCCAGGTGTGTTGATCCCATTTCTCATAATTAGATAGCTTCTGTTATCTGCTAAACCATGTCAGATTATCCTGTTCACATGACCACTTGAATAATCTGATGAATCCAGAAATCGCATAATGATCAGAGTATTGGTGTGCATGTAAACAGGATCGTTTCATGCAAATTAATAGAAGAAATAATGCAAAGTATTTGAAATATGCTATTCCTTTTGAACAACCAAACAGAATATGTTACACATTACATTGAAAGAATTTATTCTGTAATGTGAACTGAAATACAGTTTTAAGTTGACAACAATATTCCCAATTAATCTTATTAAAAGTGCAAGAAAGCATATCATGAAGACCAGGACCGAGACCAGAGTGTATCAAGACTGAAACAAGTCCAAGACCAGATACACAGCAGGAGCACTAAAGCACTCATGTCAGTCAGACAGTTATATAAGAACATGATACGGCAAACCCAGTTCTAAGTTTCTCACCCTAAAACTAAAATAAATAATAAATTTGTTTTTGACCAAACCCAGAATGGGAAAGATCGAGTGAAGCAAGCCAGAGACAGACAACACTCAAACACACCACTGCTGGGGTTAGAATGGGTAAAATGGTAAATAGGCCTATTTTATCTGCAACTGTTTTCTAACTGGGAAGTTCGTCGTAGATGGTGAGACTCATTAGTGGGTGTTCACTCTACCATACCTAGGTCTTTCACCCAAGAAGGGGAGTTGGACTGCAGCATAAAGTGTCCACTGCAGCTCTCATTTATGTAATCTTACTTTACTTAAATTAGCTGTATATCTGTATGTAGCCTGGTGCCCTCGTCATTGTATATCATGAGCAAAAATCCAACCTCATTAACACTAGCATCTAATTAAGATTGTGCATCCAGGGGTTTGCAAATAGTTGGAAACCAGTTGAAACTACCGTGCATACAATTACAGACATTCACTGGCCACTTTATAAGGTATACTTTGTGCATAAACTGTATATTTATTCAATTCAATTTTATTTGTAGAGCCGTATATCACAACAAGGTTGCCTCACAGGGCTTTACAGAATTAGTTGGATATAAAAACAAACACCAGTCAATAAGTAGATGAAGGAAATGGATTAACGTCCCAGGCATCCTCCGTCCTCAGACCCTCCTTCTCGGCAAGGAAAAACTCCAAAAACCCAGTGGGGAAAAGAGAAACCTCGAGGAGAAAGAACCACAGGTGTATATATATATATATATATATATATATATATATATATATATATATATATATATATATAATTTATATTATATATATATATATATTTTTTTTTATTTTATTTACTTTTTTTTTTTTTTTTTACTTATATCAGCTCAAACCAGTCTGTTTATTTTATGCAGTCAACATGGCATTTTCACCCAAATCCCAGTAGATCAGTGTAATCAGTGTAATTTGGAACAACCATTCCATGTTCACTCTCACTCACGTCACTTTTCTACTCTTACTTGAACAGATCTTGACTGTGTCTACATGCCTACATGCACTGAGTAGCTGTCATTTGTTGTATTATGTATGTATGCCATGTATGTATTCGATATTAACTGAAAACATGCAGTTGAAAAGATGTACCTAATAAAGTGGCAGGTAATCACACGTATGCACAGCTAACATACATCAAATGTCTCTGGGATGGGGGGAATAATGATGATTTCCCTCAACAGCAAATGTGCAAATGAAAAAGCTGGTGGAAAGTCAAATCAAGAATGTGCAAAACGTTTTACAAATACAAAGCTTTTAACAAATAAATCAGGTGTTGCACAGACAGGTCAATGATATTCCTGTAGTTGTAGCCTTGACCAAGGCATCTAATTGTTTTTCTTTTCAAACAGTTTTCTGTAAACATGGCTTTGTCTCACAAAATGTGTATCCACACAAAAAACACTGAAAATGCTGTAATGAATACGCCAGGACTGTAAGTGACACTGTAAAACTGCCACAAAAATACACCAAAAATGGAAAAGAAGACATTGAGTTTGTGAACTCATGAAATGTAAAACACAAAAATCTGCTTTTGTTGTAGGTTAGACTTTGCAAGTTAAGGGAGAAATTGGACTATGGTGTCATTGTTTCAGGAGTGTATGGGTTGTAAACACAGAAATGCAAAGGTGTCGTTTACAGATTTGTTCACCCTTTGACCCAATTTTCCTAAAATGAGCATATTCTGGCTCCCAATAGTGCTGGTTCCATGTGGATGAAATGCCCATATGATAAAAAAAAAGAAAAAAAAAAACTTTTATGGACACTCCTAAACTGGTCTGTATGGACAACAATACAAATACAATTAATTTAACAAGAGCTTCAGAAAGTTGATCTTCAGACCGGTCTCCTAACCGGTCAAAAATATTGCTTTAGGGAGCTGACAGGGGAGATGACCCATTTGTGCACCAAAAACTATACATCATGATTGAAAAAGAGGAGTGGTATGAGGTGGGATACCACATTCACACCAGCACAGACCCTTCTCTTTTTCAAACTGAGTCAGGAAGACTATCATTTCAATACAAACCCAGTCAGCCCTTGAAAACAAGCCAAAACCCGTTGCATAGTGGGTACATGTGATCAGACCCATTCTACCACCCACAGCCCTGGCAGGCCCGTGGGCTGCTTTGCAAACATCTCCAGCTTTCCACTCATAGACTTGTGAGAAGGTCAGGCAGCTATTGTTGGTAATTAACCCCCAGTGTCGACACAAGAACACATCACCAACAAAGCCTCACCTCAGAGGGCCATTCACCCTTAAACTTGTACTTATGACCCACAGCCAACAATCAACCCACCAACACACACACATCTCTGAGTGGATGGGAAAAGGTCAGCCGTAGCTCTTGCCCAAACCCTTTGTGGTGTTTTGCGTTGCCACTGGGAGAACGGTGTGTTGAGGGACTGTCAGAACTATGAGGGCTCTGCCAACAGAGAGGTGTGCAACCTTTAGTATTCTGGCCTTGAGGAGCACCACCACTCTCACCTTAACATTGTTTTAAAGGCCATGTGTACTATTTACACTTTACATTTACCCTTTAGTTTGCTGTCTCCTCAGCTGGAGGTGTGACCAGCATATTTATGAGCAACCATATGGAGCAGCATACAGCGATGATATCAGTCCTAAAAGTTCTGCAGACACTTGTTGAGCTCAACGTCACAGTGGTGTAGTGAACAGTTAGTATTTACATGTCACAATCATAGACTGTACATTAGGAGTGGACAGAGGAAACATGACATCATCCATTAGTTTGCAGTTTTCCCATTGTCATCTTGGCTGTTTGGAGCCAGAGGTGACCCCAGAATAAAAGTGACAAATCTACAGGTGTCAAAGATGTCAGAGGTGAGCTAATGCTAAATGATAGCTCACTGATTTGGTAAAACATTAAACTTCATCGAGCACTTTGTAACAGTATAAATTTATAGTCCTGTGTGTAGAACCTGTTCACCACCAAGGTTCTAATAGTTTTGGATTTTTCATTACAGTTTAGTTTTATTTAGTTTTGACTTTTTAAAAAAAAAATTCAGTTATTTTAATCCGTTTTTAGAACAGGTTTGCTGGTTTTTATTAGTTTTGGTTGTTTTCTAAATGCTTAGTTTTAGTATTAATTTTAGTTTTGTCGTATCTTTTCTCTTCTTCTCCGTCATATTAAAATAAATCCCAGACAGGACTCTGCTGCTTTCTCCCAACTTTAGTCTCCACATTTCCAGGTAGAGTGGGACCAGAAGACGACTGGAAACCACAAGTGACCACAAGTGATGGACCGTCAAGTGTCGTATGGTGTCAGCAGATAAAATTGCTAGAGTGAAATAAATCAATTTCATATCAATCCGACATTGACAAAGACGAAAACGAAGGGAATTTCATCCATAATTTTTATATGTTTTAGTTTGTTTTGTAAACACACAATACAGTTTCAGTTAGTTATCGTTTTTTCTTTAATTATAGTTTTTATTTATTTCAGTTAACGGAAATGTTTTTACAATTCTAATTTTATCATTTTGTTAGTTTTCGTTAAAAATAACCTTGTTCACCACAACTACAGTTGAGTTCTATTTCAAGAAAAAAAGGTATTCTGCCCTACTAGAACAAGAAGGTGCGTGTCTAGCCTAGCAGATAGCTAACAGGTCCTCCAATAAACACCCAGGAGTCAGATGAGCATTTTTGGGATGTTTATGAAGGCTTTCACTTTTCCAGCATGAACTTTAACCTGTGAAACTAAAATACAAAAATACAGAAAATGTACAGTATAACTGAATTGTCCTCATACAATACACAATCAGCAGTCCAAAGGATAATACACTAACATGTGACTTAGCATCGTTCAAACATTAGCATTTTTAACTGTAAGCTTTCATTTGAGGAAAGTTAACTACAGGCACACTATGTGAACACTCCATAAACATACTTAAACTTAAGTGACTTACAGACATATCTTTGTCCTGGTTCCAAAAGAAGAATGAAGGTAAAAGGTAGCAGTCAGCCACAACTTAAAACAGCACATGTCCGAGACACTGACTCAGCAAAACTGAACAGCAGCTAATTACCTGAGCAGCCACGCCCCACATTCTTAAAGGGACAGTGCACCTTTCAAGTGGAGCAGCACAAAAGGTGTTAATAAAGAAATGTTTAGTTTCCATCTATGGGAGCTAGGGCCTTTTGGAGCCAAATGTAGCAGCTTTATAGCTTTAAAATCCTTCATCATTGTCTTCGGTTCAGAGTCAGTGTCCATGTCCCTTGGCGTCAGACCTGCTGAGGATCCAATCTACTGATGGACGTTATTATTTCTGCCATCCATGACACCAACCCAAACAACAGCACTAGTTCTGGAAGCTACAGCAGTGGAACTTCCATCCAAATGTTCTGTAAGGGGACGGCTGTGGCTCAGCAGGTAGAGTGGGTCATCCAATAACTGAAGGGGTGGCGGTTCGACTCCTGCTCTGTCCTAGTCATGTACCATTGTGTCCTTGGGCAAGACACCTCACCCAGTGTGTATGAATGTTTGGTGGTGGTCAGAGGGGCTGTTTGGTGCAGATTGGCAGCCATGCTTCCATGCAGAGGCTACAAATGTAGTTTAGTGAATGAATAATGGCTCAAGAATGTAAACATCTTGGATGCCTTGAAAAGCACTACAGAAATCCAATCCTCTGATATTATTGTACATCTTAATAATATTTTTAACTTGTCAAATTTTCTGTCAAGAAATGGAAATATATTTACCCATCTAGTACTGTTTATGAGAAAGTTTAGAGTTGGTTTGTCATGACCATTAAAATTTTACCAGTTCAATGTAGTACTTAAAAAACCCTAGAAATAAATAAATGACTTGGAATTTATAGAGGAATTGAGTGTCTAGTTAGAGCTGCCCCCTGTGGCAGTCAGCAGTATTACACCTTTAAAAACAGCTCCATTTTTGAGTAAACGTGCTTGGCCCTTTGTTAGAATATAACTCAAGTGTAAAATGACATTTTCACAGTTAGACAAAAGGAGAGCTGGTCCATGTCTGAAAATCAGAACTGTTGTGTCGTAACAGCAGCTCTGAACATGTTATGTTATCTTTTCTTTTTCAACTTGTTCTTCTTCCATTTTATAGCAGGTAGTATTACCATCACCAACTATGTCAAGAAGACAAGAATTTCCTGCAGAGGATGAATAAAGTATCTATTCTATTCTATTCTATTCCATTCTATTCTATGTCTGAGTGTGGATAAGAATTAATATGCGATTAAACCGACCTGAATAAAATAAACAGACTCTTCCAATTCTTTTTCAGATTTTTTTGAGTCCCCTGGTGGAGGGTGAGGTGATGAGAATTCACTTGGACGCAATCTGAAGCTTCACCATTAGATGTCATCAAATATTGTAACCTTTAAAGGTGCAGGAGACTTTCATGACCAATTTTTCATCAAATCGGTAAAACCTCAGTCATAGCCTAAGTATCACAAATCTGTAAGTCTTTCTGTGATTACTCAACTGAATCTCTTGCATTACGGTGAACAATTTCTTAGTGCCATCCACCATAAACAAACCATGTGTTTACAAACAGAGTCAGGAGGTAATTCAGGCATCTTCGGAATTTTGTCGCGACGTGCATTGTGGTAAGCGAAGGCTCGCGACACTGCCTGTAAGCGGCAGCAGCAGCGCAACCATATGATATTATATGGATGAAACAAACATGACGCAGAAACGGCTGAATCGCAGAAACGGCTAGAGGAATATACATAGGGGGAAGGGACCTCCTGCCATTTCCGCTTCATGTTTATAGCAGCTGCCACTACCAGACGGTGGCGCAAACTGGCGTTTCCCACAATGCACGTCGCAACAAAATTCCAGAGATGCCCGAGTTACCTCCCAGCTCTGTTTGTAAACATATGGTTTGTTTATGGTGGATGGTGAGGTTTTACAGATTTGATGAAAAATTGGTCACGAAAGTCTCCCGCACCTTTAAGCAAGATTCGCTGACCACAGTGATCCTGTGCTTCAGCCTTCTTCTACCTTCATCTAACAGGCTTCACAGGTCCCAGCATCAAGAGTAGAGGGTATTAAACTAAAGAAATCAAACCAATGCCACAAAAATACAGTTTGTCTACACGGTTGCACACAAGACTGAATTATTCTTGGACCAAAAACAAAACAAATAACCTGGAGTGACATATTGACTCAAAATACTGTAGATTCATGGACAGAATATAACATGTCCCGTCATAATTTCACCAAGACTTCTTAAATAATCACAACCTAAAAGTTACAATTAGGTGTCTTTTGTGTTAAGTTGCTGTAAATATAAGGCTCAAATTGCAAGTCAGCAGGAAAATAATTGCAATTGTTTGCTGTGAGTAAAGAGTAAAAATAATCCATAAATTTTCTGTGTAGCTGGCATTGTTTAAATTAGCATAACAATATGCAACAAACAACACATATGTAAATGATTCTGGTTTAATTTGGTACAAGCGAATTCAGCACCAAAATTAGATCAAAGCTTTACAGAGAAAGATCCATGTGAGTAACATCTCACTTTGTTTTCTCCCAAGTTACCATTAAAGTGTGTGCTGTACTGACGTGGGTGGAAACATTTAGATCGACTTGGTTATTATTTTTATTCATACTGTAATCATTGTATATTTTTTATTTATTTCTTTCTGCTGATCCCAAGTTTGTCGTTTCTGTCCCAAATGCATCCCTGCAATACTTCAATTAAAACTCATGTAATCGAATGAAGTTAAAGACAAGACAAAGGAGCTTTGACTTACTGTTCATACACTTGTCTCCATAGCATGAGAATCAATGGATCAATGAAAAACTCATTTAAAATTATATAATGATTAATAAATGGAGTCAAAGCATCACCCTCTATCATAATTTCCATCTGAAAAGGGGAAAACTCCAAATATAAAACTGTTCTTGACATCTAGTAAAACAAGAAGTTTGACTGTATTACTGTAAATCCAACTGACAAAAGTCCAGACCAGGGGTCAGCAACCCTGGTCCTAGAGAGCCGCTATCCTGCATGTTTTAGATGTATCCCTCTTCCAACACACCTGATTCAAATGATCAGCCTATCATCAAGCTCTGTAGAAGCCTGACAATGACCATCAGGTGTGCTGGAAGAGGGAAACAGTTAAAACATGCAGGATAGTGGCTCTGGAGGACCAGGGTTGCTGACCCCTGGTCCAGACCATCAGATCTCAAAAGAATGTATTGCAAATCTAACTGTGCAGGGAATTGTGCAGCAAATATGCCACATACAGTTTTGCACCTGAGTAGAGTTTGCTTGTTTTCTGAGTTTTGTGACTTTCATGTGTTTTCTCTGCATTTCAGCACACACCATGTGATCCACAGATGTCGGCTGTCATTTGTATGGACTTCAGACCACATGGACCACTTGTGTGACTGACATTATGATTTAGAGCAATTTGCAGTGAATTTGACCCTTCGCTGGTACTTAGCACATTATACATCTTGTTTGCACCAGTTTTACTACTCAACATCACCAACAATAACCGCAACTTACACTCCAGTAGATTTATCTTTTATCAATCATCCCAAAAGTCTGCACCAACTTTGGCCGTTTTTCTGCTCATAAAGACTGGAATGTGTTGCACAAAACACTAAAGCTTCATACCTTCATCCCATTATCCACCTTCAATAATTCATTACAAAGTTTTGGTTTTGATTACTTGTTTAGTGATTTCTCAGGGATTTTGTTGCCGGTTATGTATTCATCTGGGTTTGTGTGTTTGTCTGTTAGCAAGATAACTCAAAAAGTTATGGAAGGATTTTGATGAAATTTTCAGGAAATGTTGATACTGGCACAAGGAACACATGATTAAATTTTGGTGATGATCAGGGGTGGGGGAGTGGGGCAAATATTTAGCTGGTTTCTCTGTCTGTTAGCAAGATAACTCAAAAACTTATGGAAGGATTTTGATGAAATTTTCAGGAAATGTTGATATTGACACAAGGAACAAATTATTAAAATTTAGGTGGTGATTGAGGGGGGGACACTGATCTGCCTTGGCGGAGGTCTGCGCTCTCCAAGTGCTTTTCTAGAAAAGACAGCACAGACCTCCGCCAAGGCAGATCAGTGGGCCCTCGTACCCCCCCCCCCCCCCCCCCCCCCAACTCACACACACACCAAAATTTAATCATTTGTTCCTTGTGCTAGTATCAACATTTCCTGAAATTTTCATCCAAATCCGGGGCACTGATCTGCCTTGGCGGAGGTCTGCGCTCTCCGAGTGCTTCTAGTTTATTAATATAATTTGCCCCATGCTGCTGCCTCTTGGCCTCCTGGAAATGAGAATTGTAAAGATTTTACAGGTAAAATAATAACTTTTTCTATCTGTCAGACAAAAAAGAAAAGGAAATCTTTATAATTTCAGTAGACTGTATGAACTTGATCGGACTGAGAATTGGTTCTCACCTGACTTACCTGGTTAATTAAATGTTAAAAATAAATAAATAAAATAAAATTTTGCACACCAAAAAGCCGTATGTACATTTTTTTGGATCTGTTATGTCTATGTGTGTATATCATGTTCAGTGGTCTATAACAGTGATTTATCAGTGATTGTGATATTTTTTAAACAAACCTCTCCCATTTTGATTTGAGGAATTTGTTGTTAAATTTATCTCATGTAAACAAACATAATTTTGTTTGTTTTCTATAACATTCGTGAAAGAATTTGATGTATAAAAATACAGATTTTTCATTGGGGGCACCTCTGTAGCTCACCTGGTCATCCATGAATCACATTAACCACAGCATCAACCTCCCACGTCTCTCCCAAAACAATAATAAAGGCAAAAAAAAAGTCTAAAAATATGTATTTAAAAACTGACAGGCAAGAAGTCACAGATGGGCTTCTTTCTCTTGTACAACATTTTACATTAATTCCATGATAACAAAGCTGTTGTCTGTTCTGATTTAATCTACCTCTAAATGCCTTTACTTAAAGCTGTAGGAGCTGAAATTGTGAACTACATCTTTCCTTCTGCTGCAAACATCTGAAAATGTAAAATATAAATACAACCTGATGCCATTTCACAGAACTGTGGAAAAGAGAGGTTATTTTTCTAAGCTTCAGAATTGAACAATAGAGTCAGTGGAATATGAATGGTAATTACAGCTGTCAATCATGTCATTAACCCCCTACCTGCCTGAAAATGCCTGTGATTAGTCTGCATCATGGGGTAAGAGCCTGCTAACAGAGTGTACAGAAGTTAGTAGAAGTCGTTTCATGATTGCTTCAGTTATAATACAATGACAGGTACATATGGAGTTTTTCTTAGCGATGCTAAAAACTATGAAGCACTACGGCTTTAAGTGTCAAAGCTGTAAAATTTATAGGCATTCTGATAAAATACACTCTGGAAGAAAACACTTTTACTCATGTTTCCCTTCTACCTGTTTGGATTTAGCGTCATAACCATAAGCTGTAAATTGGGTAAAATTTGCTTAGAGGTCTTATTTGTGTCTTTGTGCAAAAGAAATCAATATAAGTGAATCCCCAAAGGAACTTTGTGTTGGTAAATGCAAGTTATGCAAATTTACAGGATTTCAATTCTGTTGCAACATGTTGATGGTCATGTGAACTATGTTTTCAGGTCAAAAATGTCCAATTTCATCACAATTAATGCTATATTTTCATGTCACAAATGGCCAAGTTATATTTTAACTGAATGTACTTGAAAAACAAATATTCTATTCTTTTAGATTCCCAAATTTTTCTCACAAGATTATATACTACATATCACATGTTTTACTTGTACAGGTTGTAATATGGAGTATGGTGCTGATCCATCCTGCTTATGTTACGCCAATACATACATTAAGAATGTCATATGTCACTTTTTAAATCAACGGTTTTCTAATAATTAGCATTTTTATAAAGAAATAACAATTCTATATTGTTATTTACTCTTTAGTATGATGATAAACTTTACAATAAATAATTCTGATACTAGTTACCTCCGCCAAGGAGGTTATGTTTTTGCCAGGGTTTGTTTATTTGTTTGTTTGTTTGTCTGTCTGTCTGTCTGTCTGTTTGTCTGTCCGTTAGTGTGCAACATAACTCAAAAAGTTATGGACAGATTTTGATGAAATTTTCAGGGTTTGTTGGAAATGGGATAAGGAAGAAATGATTAAATTTTGGTGGTGATCGGGGGTGGGGGGGCCCACAGGGGGGCCCATTTCCAACAAACCCTGAAAATTTCATCAAAATCTGTCCATAACTTTTTGAGTTATGTTGCACACTAACGGACAGACAAACAGACAGACAGACAGACAGACAAACAAACAAACAAACAAACCCTGGCAAAAACATAACCTCCTTGGCGTGGGGGGGGCCCACGGGGGGGGCCACTGATCAGCCTTGGCGGAGGTCTGCGCTCTCTGAGTGCTTTTCTAGTTTTTGTACAGGGATCATTTGTGGAAACGGTGACATTGCTGCCGAGCATCAGTATGATGGGATCTATAACAACCATGTCACATCCGTCCACTGCCACATTTTGTGTTTTTGTGTCAGCTGTTATTGTTTTAGATCCACAATACTAACATTTATGAATAAGAGGAGAATTAGCAATAGTAAGTATATAAGTTTATTACTAATAAAGTACTGGTACTGACCAGATCATCATGGGTAATGTCACGTCCGTCCACCAGCAAAAGTTTTCACATACACGTGCTATTCAAAATCCAATATTTCTGAAAATATAGCTTCCACTGTCAAATAATATCAGTAGTCTGTGCACAAATGTATAAGCATTATTTCAACACAGTTCTATGCATTTCTTACAACCTTTTTTTTTTTTTTTGACAAAAATGGACACTCATTTGACCCCCTAAGCAAATTTTAGCCGAAATATATTTTCCTTGCTGCTCATGTTTGATCGTCATTAAATAGTGGAACATGTTTAATTACAGCTGTTACTTCCTGACGCATCGGATGCTGTTAAGTGAAGTCGTGTCCTATTGTCGATCATACGAGCTCCAGTGGGCCACACTGACCGGCCACTACATGAGTTTTTATTGAAAGGCCAATATCAGCGCAGTGATAAATGGGCCGGGCTTGGTTTCGATGGGCCGGCTGGCGGCTCATTTGGACGAGGAGCTGCATACAAAGTTCAGTCCCATCTGTCTCCGCCGGCGTTAAGAGTCAATGCTGGTGCCACAAACACTCATCCATGACATTTGCAGTCAGCTCTGAGACACAAATCATCCTGTGGGGAGCCTTATAATTAGGAGTGTTTTGCATGATTTAATCGATCAACAGGAACAAAAAAAAAAAAGCGAGAAATATCCACAAGGTATTAATTACTGGTCTCCACAATTTTCTGTTGCCATATACACAATTCACACAAGCGGGACACATTTACACTCACAGTGTCTCCCTCCACAATGAAACATGAATGAGCATCTAGGGTGGTCCCGGCTTCTAACTATGCCCTGAGCCAATGCCATAGGCAAGGCGTTCCTCTGGCTCCTTTCTATACAACATCCCTCCAGCCAAGAACCAATGCCTTTTCAAGTGTGTTACACAAAGTGGAAGTGTTGAATATGAGGAGGAAGCAGGACTGCACAAACACAGATACATGAATCAAAGACCTGTCGGCGTCAGGGGAGGGGAATACACACACCTTAATCAAGACAAGCTTGTATATTTTATTTATCGCCTATTTATTATTGAGTATATATCACTGTTAAATAATTCACCAACCTCTTCTTTCTTATCCGTAAGTTGGGTCTCAGTGCACAATACCTGGCGGGTACATTTTCACATTCACTTCTTTTCCAACTGCTAACATTAGATTTCAACTTTCTTTTATTACCCTGGGGGATTTTTGATTTATAATTCAATCATTAATTCCTCCAAGGTGACAGAGGACTTCCACTAGTCTGGGTTTTTGCTTTGGTAATGTAATTAGCCATTAAACACACAGTGAGACATTTTAAAGGTGACATGATCCGTCTATGTCAAACTTCATCACATCCAGCCTTAAGGCTCACAATCAAATGGGAATATGTCCAAGTCAAATTATACAGATTACCAGTGTAATCACAGCGCGGCGCAGTGGCAGCGCTGCTGTCAATCAGCAGGCTGTAAAGGGTGTCATCAGGTGGTCATCTCGGTCCTGAGTTACTCTTGGAGCACATGAGAAGTGAATAAACAGCGCGGCTGGACGAGCAGGCTGCCAGAGATGGTTTAATTAAAACTGTGACATTGTATCATAAAAACCAGAAACCTAATCGTGATGGAATAAGTATAATGTAATTATCAGCCAGGTTATAAATAGCTTTAATTTCATGCTTTGCGGAAAATGAAATGGAAATGGCGTGGAGGGGAGATGCAAGAGTGTGCATGTGTGGGAACGTGTGTGTGTGTGTGTGGGGGGGGGTAGTTTACCGAGCTTGTCGCCACCCCTTCTGCCCGCCGCCAAGAGACAGGAGCCAAATCCAATTTCTCCTCTTAGGTCACACGTCTGTCCACTCAGCCATCCT
This sequence comes from Sphaeramia orbicularis, assembly GCF_902148855.1. Classification (NCBI taxonomy): domain Eukaryota; kingdom Metazoa; phylum Chordata; class Actinopteri; order Kurtiformes; family Apogonidae; genus Sphaeramia; species Sphaeramia orbicularis. The sequence goes on from NC_043968.1 coordinate 59,477,992, forward strand.
TCAAACTTCTCTCTGTTACCCTCTTCCTCCTCCTCATCGTCATCTTTACTGCAACATTATCCATTAGGGCGCAGAGGGGACTCACAGAGGCGGACAGGAAGACACCTGGCAGGGGAAAAACTTCTGATAGTTTGGCGCCATCGCTTCCAGATGTTCAAGGAATCCCATCTATTGGACCCATTAAGGCAGTGGTTCCCAGCCTTTTTTTTTTACTTGTGACTCCATTTTAACATCACAAATTTCTGGTGACCCCAGACATTCAAAACGGAGACTTTTTTTTTAATAGTTCACTATACTAAGTTGCAAATAAATGTTACTTTTAGATGACATCTAGTCTATATAATGTATATTATTATGGACGGAGGCAGAAAAGCCAGGTGTAGATTACTGCACAAAGGGAGAATTTTATTTTCCTTGGTCAGGATATGTACAGTCAGTCCAGCTTGGATTTACAAGGCTGACAATTAATACTGAACAAACAAGAACTCCAACTATGAATTATGAAAGAGCTGCAGCATCTGAAACTGACCACAATGAACATTTGAAAGATAAACAGTGCCATACTGCTTCAGTTTCAGACTCACAGTTTGTCATGTCTTTTATGGATGGGGATTGTCTCTGTCAATTCACCATATATTTTTTGTTAGTAAGTTGTTTTTTTATCAATTACTAGAAATTTCAGGTGACCCCATTTGAATTCCAGGCGACCCCATGTGGGGTCCTGACCCCATGGTTGAAAAACACTGCACTAAGGCTTCATTCACACCCCTTTTACCGATTTAGTGGGGAGTATTCAGTGATATCTAGTGGTGATGTAGTAAATCACAGCCAAGTGAAAACCCCTACGGTGGCAACTAAATACGTCAAAGTCCCACGTAAGAGTCCCTTTACATGACCATAAAAATGTAATATTTGGAAGTAAACAGATTATAATCAGTGTGTTCACATGTACTTCAAAATGCGATAATTGAAAAACCCTCCAATACATGCACACGTAAAAATGATAGACTCAAAATTCCTGTTATTTTCTTGTCTACGTCACTCACATTTTCTTTGATTTCTTTTTTCTTTTTTTTTTTTTTTTGAGATGTAAAAAAACAAAATGAATCAGAATAACTGGAATTCATGCATGAAGACGTCTAAGGTTTTGTCTTTTTTTCCACAAAAAAGCATAAAGCATATCACGTTATGTTGTTTATGTGATCACTTGAATAATCTGATCTGTGCATGCAAAAGGGCTCAGTGTATTTTTTCCCATTCTAGGCTTTTTACTGAAAGTCAAAGTGGAGGACAGTTTTTCAGTGACACTGGGCAAAAAAATCCATAATGGTCTTCTTTGAGAGGACAGAGACTTCTGCATCTACTCCTTCCGTGTTTTTTCTACTTCATGACACAAATTAGTGATGAAATTCTGTCAGTCGTAACCTGGATGTGATTCTACTCTGTGCCTTGGCTTCACGTTCAAGACAAGTCAATACCACAGCTGTAAGAATATCATCAAACTTCTGGTGTATTTTCTGGTTTATTTGTGAACATCATGATACTTATTTGCAAAACATCAAATAAAAAATATTGTTTATGCAATCAAACTTTTGCCAGTTGTCTTTCCATGAGCTGCCTTAGTCTGCTACTCACTGTCAGTGTGAATTCTATCATCCCTCATAGCATATCAGTATGTGATATTAACCCTTTTAAGCCTGAATTATGAGAACCTTAGTCAATATTTTTTTCTTGAGTGTTTTTATTCCTCTTTAGGCATGAAAAAAGCAATGCAATTGAATTTTTTTTATGAACCTATTTTTCATGGAGTTACAAATATGTCCACTCAGCTGTACACCATGCGTTTAATTTTAGAAGCAAAGAAACATGTATTTAAAACTCATCATCAGAAAGTGATATACTGTGTGAAAACTATGAAAAAAAAACATTTCTAATGCTGCTAATCTGATGTTTTCTCACATTTTATCATACTCAAATACTAGTTATTACTCATTTCATGAAGATAATATCCCCCTGAGACCCAGGAAATTGACAATTTTAGCTTTTTTACACGAAAGAATTGTCTTGTTTGGAAACTGCATAATGCAACAGTTTTTTTCAGATACATTTTTAAAATCATTTTTATTTATTGATTGATTTTTTTAATGGAATGTGCTTTGCAATGGACAGCATTTATGTTGAACTGTCAAATTTTTGTCCCCTATAGAGGACAAAATTCATTGCTGGGTCTCAGGAGGATATGCAAAAAATAAATAAATAAATAAACTTTTTGTTTCAGAAAACTGTTAATGACAGTCTAATAACAATTAGCAATTTCTTTGTTCCTGCAGATCAGGTTTATAAAGAACAGCAAAGTTAGAATAACGGTATGAATGTCAGTGTATGGGAGGATGCATAGGTGTCCACTGTGTTGGCTGATATGGAACTTAAACAACAAAACCCATGAATATACAAGAGAACAGCTGTAGAATATCTGTCCACTGTAGTGACCACTATGTATGAAAGGGTTAAAAAAAAAAAAAAAAAAAAAACTTGGTTGCTATGTCCTTATTGTCTTTCTAGTCTGGTCAAGACCTCAACACCACTTCTACCACTAGAAAAAGACAGTTTTGTGGCTGTACATTGTGGCTCATTCAGTTTAGACAGAGGCACCTAATATTCAACACCATTATATCCTGGCATCGAGCTAAAATGTACGAAGATTCACATAAATAGAATTTTCAAAACAGAAACTGAAAAAAACAACAAAAAAAACCCATAGTAATAGCTTAAATATCTCAATGTCAAAAGACCTGAGGAGCCAGTGTTCACATTATGTTCCATTCAGTGTTCACAAAATGGAACAGATTGGCACAAAATAATAAATAGCAAAATAAAGCTGAGTTAAAGAGTGGGTCACAGTTACTGAAGTACCTGCATTTTAAAACACTGCTCTGGAATAAAGTTTGTCAGTCCTCTGGGGCCTTCAGAAAACACCTGGGCCCCAAAGAGTTACCTGCTTTGCCTATTTATAAGTTAGACCTTTACATGGGCATATGATCATGTTTTATTGATTTTATAATAGTTATCTACATGTAACTTCATTCTATCTGACGCCTGTTGCCTTGTATCATAAAGTAACTGTACTTTACTTTATACTGACATTTAATTTTACAAAGAGCAATCACAGATGCAACTGTAAATTAAAACCTATACTTTAGCAACAGTAACTTTAGTGAGACAGTGGTTAATGCAGTGGTTCACCCATAGTCCAGTGTAAGAATGCACTGGCACTAGTGGAAGTGGATGAACTAGCCACAGGTCTGTGCAGAATCAGCTGCTCCAGTTCTTGTGCAGAAGGATGGTGCTGCTGATAGTTTTTTTTCCCCCCATTATTTATTCCTGTAAGATTTTGCATCATTTTACAATAAACCAGATGTCAAAGTCTGAACTACTAAAATCAAAACTTTCTTAATCCATAAAGACCCATACAGTCACTGGTTATCGAAAGCATCTACAGAAATAAAATGTTTAATAACTGTTGATCCACTAATACTCTCAATGCGTGTAAATAATTGGTGTAAAATGCAGTTTGTCATCTTTTTATGGTCATGAGATATGACCCATTTGGACGTTCAGAGGCTTTGTAGTGAACGTGGAAACACTGTCATCTTCTACAACATTGATTCACCAGTAAAACCCACAGACTTTAATCAGTGACAGTGGATGGAGACACTTGTTTTATGTTCAGTTAATCATGTATTTTACTGAAAAAGTCCATTTTTCTTCAGTTTTCCCTGTTTTGATAAAATAACCATCAGCTTTAATTTGGGCTTTAATGAACATCTACATAATCAAAACATTAAATACTGGAAAATACCTGATTTTCACTGGAAAATTTTAAAATATGGACAATTATTTTGTAATTAATAGTGCTAAATCACACAGGAAATGTTACATATAGAGAAAAAAATCTTTTGGGAACTGCCACAAAAGTAGCACTGGGTCTTTATGGGTTAATAAAATATGTTCAGCTAAGAGAGAAGCTGCTGCTTAATAAATGAAATCATCCCAGTTTCAACTAGTATCTTTCAACTCTGTAGGGCAGTAAATTACAGATCATAAAAACAGTTGGAGTTTGAACTGAATTTATTTTCAAAAGTTTTAAAACATGAAAAATATATTTCTAATCAAAGATGTTTGAGACAAAACCTGCCACTGTTTAAGGCAATATAATGTACGCTGCAACAATGCTAAAGTCACGCAAAGTACCAAAGCAACTAAAGGCATAGATAACCCTTTATTCCAGAGGTTCCCAACCTTTTTAGGCTCGTGACCCCATTTTAACATCACAAATTTCTGGCAACCCCAGACATTCAAAATGGAGACATTTTTTTGCTAAAATTAATTTGTTTTTGATCATGTAATAGTTTAATATACTATGTTGCAAATAAACATTAATTTTAGATGACATTTAGTCTATATAATGTATATTATTATGGACGGAGGCAGAAAAGCCTGGTGTAGATTACTGCACAAAGTGAGAATTGTATTTTCTTTGGTCAGGATATGTACAGTCAGTCCAGCTTGCATTTACAAGGCTGACAATTAATACTGAACAAACAATAACTCAAACTATGAATTATGAAAGAGCTGCAGCATCTGAAACTGACCACAATGAACATTTGAAAGAAAAACAGTACCACAATGCTTCAGTTCCAGCTTCAGGTTGTCTTTTATGTATTGGGACTGTCTTTGTCAATTCACCATATATTTTTTTATTAGTATCTAATTTTTATTTAATTATTTCACTAAATTTTTATCAATTACTAGAAATTTCAGGCGACCCCATTTGAATTCCAGGTGACCCCACGTAGGGTCCTGACCCCAAGGTTAAAAAACACTGCGTTATTCTGTGAAAATGAAGATATCCTTTCCTCACCACTTGAGAAACAGACTCAGGTATTTTTAAAAAAAATGTAATTCTATGTTTTATTAATTTAATGTTAACTGCCACACTGTATTTCCCTAATATGTCCATAATGCTACAAGTGTTAAATGAGGTAATGTAGCTGTAAAAACAAACAAATCCTGATGTTTTCCATTCAGTCTGTACACATGTGAACAGCTCCACATCCAACAGCAATCCAAAAAAAAAAAAAAAAAAAAAAAACTAAAAAACAAAAACCAAAAGCAGCACAAACAGCATTGCTGATTTGCTTGTGGGAGGATGGGAGGATGAAATTTATAAAGAAGGTTCACAGGTGTGAGAGGTGAAAACCCAACTGCCCGAGAGCCTAATGATCTGAGGGGGCCTTGAAGTACTCCTCAGGGAGTCCCAATAAAGGCTGCAGGAGAGGACCACACCACGAAAAGACATGGAGGTCACACTGAGCCAAGAACAGAGTTTTCCTTTCAATAATGCAACAAATGATGAGGTTTGATCATTGGAGAGGAAGCCAGACATGATCTTTGCCTCCAAACATAACTTATAAGTTAAAAAGAGTTTTTCTGTCTTTCCAAAAGTTGATAAGATTTCACAGTATCATATGATTTGCACTGATTAACTTTTACAGACTGTATGAAAGAAGTGAATGTAGCCAGATTAAGGTAATAGTCATGTTGTGTTAATATATTAAATATTATATGTCGGGGAAGTGGTCTCAGTTTAGATCCCTGAGGAACCCCTTGCTGCTTAAAAGGTTAAAAAAAAAAAAAAAACACTCTCAGTAATTTCAGTCTGGGTTCTGTCAGTGACAAATTAGTGAGAATGGCTAAATCCTAAACTTTGACATGCTGAGTCATTTAAGATGATTTTTATAGAAAACAAATAACTGTAACCACACTGATGCCACCTGCTGGTTGTAAGGCAAGGCAAGTTTATTTGTATAGCACATTTCAGCAACAAGGCAATTCAAGGTGCTTCACACAGGACATTGAAATACAATGACAAGGGAAAAAGAAACATTTAAAACATTATATAAGAAAATTTTATAAGAAACATGTAAAAGGTGATTAAAAACAGCAAGTAAGAAAACAACACATAAAACCCAAAAATATTAAAGTAAGAGTTGCAGTGCAGAGTTTTGAAAGAGAATATAAAAGTTAAAAAGTAAAAAGCCTTTTAGTCAAAGGCAGCAGTGAACAGGTGAGTCTTTAACCTTGACTTAAAAGACCTCAGATTCTCAGCAGACCTGATATTTTCTGGTAGTTTGTTCCAGATATACGGAGCATAGAAACTGAACGCTGATTCTCCATGTTTAGTTCGGACTTTTGGAACACAGAGCAGACCTGCATCGAACGACCTGAGTGATCTGGTGTAGACTGTTGCTGTGAAGAGTGTGACAGCAGGTTTTGCCTATCCTCGCTTTCTGGAGCCAGAATTGACTGTATTTGGTTAAGAGCTGAGGAAGAGCTACTGAAAACACCAACCACATTACTAACAGTAGGCAGGTGTGCAGACGAATATTACATTACACAGAATGTAAAGATACAAAAATTAGCAGGAGACCTAGAAGACCATACAATCTATTATGAAATCCAGACTAGCATGAACTAATAAAGCACAGTTATGCTAACACACCAGTGTTAATATACTGGAAACTCACAGCCCATGTGTAATTATTGGACAGAGGAATCGTGACATCACTTTTTGGTTTCTAAAAATGTTGATTTGAAGCCTGTATTAGTGATTTGGACACTGCCAGGTTGGATTTTTGGAGTCAGATGAAGCCATATTTGGAAAAAGGGGCCGAACTACATAAGTCAGAGGCATCAGAGTTCTGTTAATGTTAGGTGGTAGCTTACTGACAATGGTGAAATGGTAAACTTCATCAACCACATCACACATAGTGTCCTTTTGTCTATACAAACACATTTTGTATTTTGGCACTCCAAAAAGAAGGACTGTCAGTAGATTTTTCACCACCTAAAGTAAGTAATTGGTAAAAACACAAAAAAGCCAGAACCTTCTGTCTAAAATGAAATCTGCTGGGTAATTCCACCAGGCTTTTTGCAATAGAGAATAATTTTAGTCATTGTTAGTCAAGTTATATATTAGTTAGGTGTCAAACAAACCCTTCCGGCTTCTACTACCTGTCGTCATATCAGCAGCACTTAATATTAATGAGTGGATATAATCAAATGTAAAAGGTAAAATGTTCTGCAACTATATTCTTTGGCACAAAAATAAAAAATATTGTGTCACAACCAATGCTCAGATAGGACTACACAACAGGAACACCCTTAATTACACATTATTATTATTATTACCTCCGCCAAGGAGGTTATGTTTTTGCCAGGGTTTGTTTGTTTGTTTGTTTGTCTGTCTGTTGGTTTGTCTGTCCGTTAGTGTGCAACATAACTCAAAAAGTTATGGACAGACTTGGATGAAATTTTCAGGGTTTGTTGGAAATGGGATAAGGAAGATATGATTAAATTTTGGTGGTGATTGGGGGTGGGGGGGCCCACGGGGGGGGGGGCACTGATCGTTAGTGTGCAACATAACTCAAAAAGTTATGGACAGATTTGGATGAAATTTTCAGGGTTTGTTGGAAATGGGATAAGGTAGAAATGATTAAATTTTGGTGGTATTCGGGGGGGGGCCCACGGGGGGGCCCACTGATCAGCCTTGGCGGAGGTCTGCGCTCTCTGAGTGCTTCTAGTTGTTATTATTATTATTATTATTATTATTATTATTATTATTATTATTATTATATTGTGGTTTAAATGGGTAACAAAAAATACATGCACCTTCAATTGGCCTTTTAAAGAACTGCAGGTTTTGGGTTTTGTTTTTCAGTCCAGACGGCTGCTGCTTATTTATTTTTTTATGAAACTACTTCAACTGCAAGCACTTTGCTAATTTACTTGATTGCATCAAATTACGTTCATGAAAATGTGGAAAACTATTCAGAAGGTGTCAAAGTGTAATTAAATGACAAAACATAGGTCAGAGCCTTTCATTTTACGGGTGCTTTTAAGGACCGTATTTGAAAGACCACACAGTTAAAGTGAAGCATCAGCATCTGCATTTAATAGAAAAGCTTCCAGTGAAAGGCAGAGAGCAGAGGGGGCTGTGGTTAGAGGGTGATAAACAGAGCAAAGGACCAAATGAAAGGTGAGTCTTAATTACACCTGGAGTAATGGCCTACATATAGTGTGCACTGAATGAGCTCAGACCACACATAATAGTGAAGGACAAAGTCGTTTTTTCAACAGTGTACTCATAAAATGAAACTCCCAGTGTCCATTAAAATGAACCAGCTTATTATATCCCAATTGCAAAAAGCTTGCTGATGATTAGTGTGTCTCTAAAAATGGCAATTCCCTGTTTATGTTTATTTCAGCACAAACCCCTAAGTCTTATTTATACTTTTTATTTTCCTTTTTTGCCAGGCTGCAATTTGCTTTTTATTGTGTCATATTAATTTCCCCTGAAGTGACATTCTGATAGGAGCAGAACAGATGGAAATCCAGGATTGTTCTGGCAAAATTCATCATGAAAAATGCATCCGACACCTGTGTAATTTGCCTAATCATCTTTTCCTAATAAGCTCCCTCCATTAATTATGCACGACTTCCACAATGCAATCAAGATAAAAGTAAATCTGATGACTTAATACCCTTCAAAATAATTACCCCCTCCTCCCCCCTCACACTGGTCCCCCCTCCCCTCATCTCAGCAGCCCACCCCTGTGTCTGGGACAGCTTTTCTTTTGATATCTTCCTCCTCATCTTCTCCAGGATTTTAATTGGGATTAGGGATCATAAAACGCCAAATATGGCCTGTTGTCTGGTTGACTGCAAAATACAACTGACTCTGATTTTGACGCCATGTCCACACTAACACGGATACTGTGCAAAACAAGCCTCTTGTCCACAAATAAACAGCATTTTAGGCTACACTACAACGAAGATTAAAAAAAAACCTTCCTAAGTGAAGCTTTGTGTGACAAACATGCGCCTGAAACACCAAATGTAGGTTCCTCTAGGTGTGTAACTGACACAGATGGATGCATTTACTGGTGTTCTGGTGAAATCTACATAATGAAAAGAATAGGTTTTTTAATTTAGTGTAGCTCTGCTCAACTTTGTGACCGATTAAATCCTGGGCATCTGCTTTATCCAGAATTATCTGACTGTACAGTTTAACCCTTTCATGCATGAATTGTGAAAAAAAAAGCTGGATTTTTTTTTTTTTTTGATTGATTTTATTACTCAAAATTAGGCTAAAGTTGAAATGCATTTTGAATTAAAAAAAAAAAAAAAAGGTTTTATTAAGAAGATATTTAACCTCCTGAGTCTCAGGAAAGAACCGAAACCATCTACTGATCTAAGAGGTTTAACCCTTTTATGCATGAATTATGAAAAAATAGGATCTAGATTTTTTTTCTTTTAGATTGATTTTATTATTCAAAATGAGGCTAAAGTTGAAATGCATTTAGAATTTTTTTTTTTAAATGTGGTTTTATTAAAAAGGTATTTAACCTCCTGAGACCCAGGAATGTACCAATTTGGGCTTTTTTTAATTAAGTAATTGGAAACATCATGATGCAACAGTTTTTTTCAGATGCATTTTTAAAAATTTTATGGAATATCCTTTGCGGTGGACAGTTTTTTTGTTTTGTTTTTTTCAACTGTTGTGGTAAATGATGAATGGACTGCACTTATATAGCACATTTTCTACACCTTCATGGTGCCCAAAGCACTTTACAAAGCCTTATTATTGCATAAAGCTGTGAAACTCTTATCCACAGACATGGACAGTAAACCCATAGGTGGGTCTGAGGAGGTGAACTTTATGACATCACAGATCAGTCCAAATTCTAAAACTAAGATGATCCTTTTTTTCATTGTATTGCTTTAGAGACTGCCCCCATGTGGTTTGGAGAATATAGCCTTTAGAACCCTTTGGAAAGTGAGTTAAATCATGTGTCCACAAATGTGGACATCATGCATGAAAGGGTTAAAGTCACAATGGTTTGTCTAAGTATTTATTACTCCGCCCCCTGAAGGTGAGGCAAGTGGTATTGTTTTTAGTATTTGTTACTTTGTTTGTTTACTAACACTCTAGCAGCAAAACTATTGGTTGAATTCATGCCAAATGGGGTTTATAGATTGCCAGTGACCTAGAAAAGATCTGATTAAATTTTGGGAAAAGGTCAAAGTTAAAAAAAATTTCTGAATTTTTGAAAGCTTTTTTTTTTCCCATTTACTAACAATGGATAAAATTTCAAATGTCTGTAGCAGCAAAATGTTTGATTGAATTCATACAAAATTGGATTCATAGATTGCCAGTGACCCAGAATAGATGTTATTATATTTTGGAAAAAGTAGGTCAAAGTTGTAATTTTTCATGATTTTTTAAAGTCTTTTTCCCCCCATTTACTTATAATGGGCAAAATTTTCCATGTATGTAACAGCAAAACAATTTGTTGAATTCATACCAAATTGGGTTTATAGATTACCAGAGACCCAGAATAAATGTGGTTACATTTTGGGAAAAGTAGGTCAAAGTTCATAATTTGTATGAATTTTTAAATCTTTTGCCTTCTCCCATTTAGTCATAATGGGCAAAATTTCGAATGTCTGTAAAAATCTCAGTTTTCTTTCAATTTGCTTCAAACTTGGCACATAAACAGACATGATTGATATGCTGACATCAGCACATGCATAGACATAATGCCATCAGCTGGATTGCTGCCAAAATAAGCTACAGTACGTGCGAGAGGCAGGGCTTGTTGTGCCTGGCACCACTGGTTTACTTATTTATTTTTTGTTTACTTATTTATTTATTCATATATTTTTGTAGGATGTGCAAGATTTTTGTAAAATGAAGGTTGTGTTGACAGAATTTTAGTTACCTTAGGATGCCATACAGTAAACCAATATGCAAATGATCTCAGTTCAAAACCTTAATAACCATTGTTGCTATTTTTTTGTATGGGTCTTTGCTTTGCTCTCTCCTTCTCTGTTCCCCCTTTCTTCTCCTTCCCCTATGTTCCTTCTTGTTAGGTCTGGCATCAAAATGTAGTTCAACGAAACCCAAAATAAAGACAATGGAATTTCAAGGGGAGCCTCAAATACTTTATGAAGTTCCCCTTGGCAAAGAAAATTTGTTAAGCACAACAAGGCAACCAGACCATCATTCTGCTCTTATGATGTGAGATAAGACAAGATAGAAAAAAAAAAAGCTTAATAACCTGCCCTGCCTGCAAACAACTTTCCAAAAGGTAATTTTACTCCACCATTTTCAAAGAAAATTCTGTCCAAACAAATTTCATTTAACACAGTATCTCTGTTCACACTTCAATGCAGAACAACTCTAAACTGGAACAAATGCCCAGACAAACCATTGTTTCTGACTTTAAACCATGGGTAGAACTAGCAGACACGGAGGCTTTAGTTTTTCCCAAAGCAACAACAAGTTACAGAATAAACTATAAAGTGTAGGTTTAGGTTCCCAAAGTATATTCTTTACAGATTTCGTAACAACAGCGGCCATGAGCCTCAAACCCCTGCAGGTAACCCACTGCCTTATATGCTTACAGTATATTACATATACTCGATATACACACAGTATTTGATACATATATTTGAATATAATGAAGTACATATATTTGAAGTAATAATAGGTGAATTGTGGCGTGTCGTCATCATTTGTAAAATCTGTCTCTACCCATATGAACAGCATTTTATGTCATGAAAATAGAGATATTTTTGCTTTGTGTGTATCCATGTGTTTGGGACCATTTGTATCATTTTGCTCAGGTCTATTAATTCCTTTTGTGATGAATCTGCACCTGAAACATCAGTGTATCAGTAGTCGCTTTTCATTTGGACATCCGTGCAAAACTACAGATATTTACAAAATGTTGAAAATACAGAAGTGCGTAATGTCGTTTTTTCCATTAAATCATAAATGCAACGATTTGTTTATTTATTATCGCGAGATCACATGAGAAGTCATTCCATAAACAGGGCGACGAACATAAATATCGTGTTGATTTACAGATATATTAATTATTATTATATATACTGAACAACAAAAGAGACGCAAGTTTTGGTCGTTAATTTAGGCAAGAGTTCAGCTGTCCTGTTGAGTTGTCAACTGAGATACACATTACAATAAGTGAGTTGTAACCATTGGAGCGTGTGTTTGCAGGCAAACACGACCACGAGTGGTGTTGAGCACATGTACAAAGTATCGGCGGTGCGGTACGTTTTGAGTGATATGGTAGTGGGAGCAACAAATGGGAGTGGCAATTCCCTTTGTTTATCCGGGGGCTATAAAAAGAAATGGTAAGATTCAAAAGTTACTGCATTACCACGATGCCTCGCCTTAACGATAATCTGAGAGAACGCGCCATTGGTATGCTTGATGCTGGTTTAACGGCTTGCAACGTTGCCAGACGTCTGCAAGTGCACGAGTCCACCATCAGTAGGCTGAGGACACAATTCCGTGACACAGGGACCACTTGGGACAGACCAAGATCCGGAAGACCACATGTGACCACCCTGTAATCAGGATCGCCATATTCGCTTCGCCCATCTCCGTGACCGTCAACTCAGTGCTACAAGGACAGCAAGAGAGACCCACTGTAAATTTCACAGCTGGATATAAATATCTCATATGAAACCAATATTCATAATAAAACTCCCATATAAACCAATACCGAAACATACTTGCGTTTCTTTTGTTGTTCAGTATATTACCCCTCTATCTCGTACTCAGCTAAAAAAATGAGTCAGTTTCCTGGTGTGTCCACACATATCACACCATGTTTCCTTTAAAACTCTTCTTCTTCGCTTGTTGTTACATTCGTCAACATTATTTTTTTTTTTTTTTATTCACGTGACTCTAGTTGTGAAAAAAGGTCTTTCCATCGCAGTTTTGCAGAATATACCAATTGCACTACACCTGACACACCACCTCTTGCCAGTGCAAAAACTTTTAATCAAAAGTTTGGCAAAATTGTCATTTTTTGATTGGGTAAATGTTTATGTGTAAGTTCTATTCATGCAATTTGAGGGTCAATGGAAAAGAGATGTGTGTAAATCAGTGTATGACCTGCAGCACCATGAATACCAGTGGGAGACAGAACCGGACCAATATTATGGTGAAATCCTCATCATGTAGGGCATATACATAGGTGACTAAAGTTTCTATGTAAACTTGTCATTGCTGCTCTCCTTCATAGGAGAGTTCAGCTTCTGTATGTGCTGGGTTTTGTCCTGCTGTCCTCATGTCTTCTATAACAGACATCTGTGCTGACAGACTGAAACAGAAGTCACAGTCAGAGCAGACTCAATAGAACAAATGCTTCAAAATGCTTACATAACTCTCACATCCACAGTACAGATTAGAATTGTTGGATCTTCTGTTACCTTTAACAGCAAGTATCAAATGAATGAGTTTCCACAATGAGGCATTCCACTCGGTCTATAGAAGTATTACCTGGTGTCACTGGAATCTAAGTGTTGTGAACTGTACAGCGGGACACGTATTTGGAGTGTCTTGGACAGGTTCAGTAAATGTTACCTTCGGTGTTTGCATTCTTACTGTTACCACCTCTTTTCTGTGACCTTACATACCAACTTTTCTGCATAACATCTCAGTCTGGTTCTTAACACACAAGATTGTTAAATGAGCTGTATGTAGTATCTCTATTTTAATGATTCTTTTAGGTCATTGTTCTGGATCTGTCAGACTCAGGGTGTAAAATTAACTTTTTACCTCATCTGCTATTGGCTTGTGACCTCCAAAAAGTTACCGGCCAAAAATATTTTTCACCAGCCAAATAAAAAAAACAAGTGTTCAGAGAACGCAAACCTCCGCCAAGCACCCCGAACAGTGTGCATGTGTGGATGGACTATTTCTTTTTAAATTAAACAGTTTCAAGGTCGTTCCATACAGCAGAAAAAGTTGAAGCTTGGTACCAGTTGTGTATGTCAAATTATATTAAATTCCAATCAATATTTGTTGAGTTATAATGAAAAATATGGCGTAAATGGGATTTTCAGTGTTAAATTGAAATGTCCACAGAGTCCACATTCCACAGTGGATGTGGACAGTTTTGTGCCAGATACAAGATACTGTTATAAGCTATGGGTGTATCATATTGGAGGCTAATCAGAATCATTTTGAATTTTTTATGAATTTTCGAAAATTGCTCAATGATGAGAGATAGGAAAATTTGAGACTTTGTGACCTTGCTGTGACCTTGAACTTTGGCCTACTTGGCCCAAAATTTAATGGGCTCATCCCAGGGCCTAGGACTATCTCTGGGGACAATTTGGTAAAGATGGTTGTTTTCCTGTAAAGTTGCTAGCGAGCAAACAAACAAACAAACAAACAAACAAACAAACACAAAGCAAAGTGATCACAATACTTCCTGGCGGAGGTAATCAAGCCTCATTTGACTTAAAATAATTACCATACCTTTTTATTCCAAAAATCCAACTTAAGCATCACTTAAAGAATACAGTTATGTACAGATCAGATTAGATTATTGCCATTTTATTAGGTTGTATTTCATTTGAAGGTAACTGCTGCATCATTATGTAATAAAAATATTCAAAAGTGCCACCTTTGACATTGACTGTCGGGAACATTCTGTTTAACTCACAGGAAAAGGGAGAGGAAAAAAAAAATTAACTGGATTGAGGCTAAATGAAACAAGAAAAGCACTGGGAGAGCGCAGACCTCTGCTAAGGCAGATCAGTGGGCCCCTGTGGCCCCCCCAACCCCAATCACCACCAAAATTTGATCATTTCTTCCTTGTGCCAGTATCAACATTTCCTGAAAATTTCATGAAAAGCCGTAACTTTTTGAGTTATCTTGCTAGCAAACAAACAAACACGCAAACAAACACGCACGCAAACACACAAAGCAAAGCGATCACAATACCTCCTGGTGGAGGTAATGAACTCCACACACCAGAGATATTTGTCTAGAATGCTGTATAAATACAACTGTAAACAAAGGTGAAGCTCACTTCACAATAAAACAAACTGGCTGTGGATCAACCACAGTGGAATGATCATTATTAAATGTCCTCCAAATTTCATCCACAAATCTTTTATTTTTTCCACTTCCTCTCCTGCTACCCACCCGCATTTCGTTTAATTTTACTCATGCCGCACCCATGAAAATTCTTTTTTTTTTTACCTGTCCCCAGAATAAAACTGTGAGGTACGCATGGACCGGGGGTTGGGGTCGGGCAGGCGGACAGTGAGTGAATAGATTGTAAAACAGGGGGGGGGGGGGATTTCTCCGTAAGTACCTCTCTCTCTCTCACTCTCTCTCTCTCTCTCTCTCTCTCTCTCTCTCTCTCATTTCACTCTGGATGCACAATGTATGCACAAGCGCAGGTATCCCCGTCCCCCCATGTTTTTGCGGGTTAGCTGTCGGGTACTTGACCCGGTACAGGAGTCTGACTCAGGTAACAGGTAATCACCACATCATCAGCCTCAGAGTCAGACATGTCTGAGTCTGAGGCTGAGCCTGAGTGTCGATAACCTGCTTAGAACGATCTGGCAGAAATGGCCCAACGGATGAAAACAAAAACTCACATGCAATTCAAAATTTTCCATCGGCCACTGGTGGGTGTGTGTTTTTGTTTTACACGCCAAACTAATTTTCTACCCACCATTGGCGCTTGGCGGGTGTTAATTTTACGCCCTGCTCAGTGTTCAAAAAAGAATTGTGATTGTGAATTGCGCAGAGATATGAAGTGGATATATTCACAACCACAGGTCAATGTATCACTGTAAATGTATTTTTCCACTAGAGGGAGTAGTGAGTATTTCTGCCGATCTCCAGAGGTGGAGAAAACTAACGCCATAGCTGAGTTGAGAAAGAGAACTATTAAGCAGCAACTTGTAAAGCTAAAGAAAGTTACGAAATGATAAAAATAGAAGAAATGCTATTGCTTTTGCCATCAAACACAGCTTTAAAGTAAAAGACTGAACTTGATCCTTAAATTACAGCATTTCTCAACATGTGAGTTTAATTAATAAACTTATGAAGGTATAACATGCACCATATAAGTAAAATTACCTTGCCCAGTAATTGTTTACTATGTCTCCTTGTCAGTTGTTCATGTTCTGAGTCCAAATGTAATATATCAATATATATCAATATAAAGATTTATAATAATATTATACAATATAATATATAATATAGCTCTTCAAATCAACACTTACTACACCAAAGTGCTCATGGAGAATCACAGTCATATGAGAGGAGCTGCTACTGTAAATCTGCTTTAGATCATTTTAGCCCATTTAGTCTGAAATTATACGTCCACATGCTTCTCTTTATAATCAGGAAGACAATGAACACAATGCAGCCGGTGTGAGCAGGGTCGTCTGTACCCACGTACTGTCACCTCTCTGGATAACATTTCTGCTTTAACACCTGCATCACAGGGGATACACCGCTGCTCTAAGTAGCTGTTGATGGGAGCTTTTACTTCGTTAATTTGGTGACTGCTGAAGTGTTAATCAATGCTGTTGCCATAGCAACTGAGCAAACACCAAAGCAGAGTTAATAGAGCTCCATTGTTTCTGACACATGCAGAGAGAGAGAAAGTTGTATTGTGCTCAGTGTTTGGTCTTTAACTGTGAGCTCAGAGCTGCCTGCTCTACATGTGATCTACCTTAATGTAATGAATTATTACTTCAATTTTAGGGGAATTTGGGGTTTTTATTTCTTGTTTTGTACTGAAATATAAGTGCATTGTGCAGGCAAATCTGAGACTGGATTATATATTTGATGGGGAGAAAAACACCAGCTTCACTATTGAAAAGATCAGTCGTGGAGCTCCATCTAACTGATCCTACCATCCAAACCATCCAATCCAATGACAGAAACCACAACTACTCAAGCTTTCAGAGCAAATAAAGGCTGAAGTATACATATATATATATATATATATATATATATATATATATATATATATATATATATATATGTATGTGTGTGTGTGTGTGTGTGTGTGTGTGTGTGTGTGTGTGTGCGTGTGTGTGTGTAAATATTACACCACCGTTTTTATCCCTAGTTTGTCATCAAACAATCACATTTGAGCTAAAAGTTACACACATTCATTGACTCATTCATTAATGTTTCTTTAAATTATCTGTGATAGACACTGTGGGTCCAATAGCAAATATAGAGGAGGGTATTGAAATGTTTACTTTCTGCACGATTAATCGATTTTAAATCGAAATCAGATTTTTTAATTAGGACAATAAAAAAGGGAAATCGTGAAATCGATTTCATCTCTCTCGTGCCTCCGGGTTGTGTGCCTGCGGGCTACCATAGTTCTTCCTCCTATCTGTGACAGCGGTCTTTCACAGAAGTCTGTGTAATGACCACGGACGTTAAATCTGTTAATGAACCCGCAGTAGTGATACCAATATAAGCCGATGTTTCACGCACGGATCCCGCAATTGAAACATAACTGCGTGAGGATCACTCATATTACGTGGTCCACACACACATGACTGATGCCTGTCTTACAGTGGTATCACTTCTGTGGGCCCAGATACCCCAAAAAGGACCAAAAAAACTTGTTTTTTAAGTAATTAATTTAGTTCTCTTACTTGCTAAATTTGTCATTCACAAATGTAAGTTCTGTAACACAAAACCAAATATTATTTATTTTTTTAAAGATGTTGAACTTTATTTCAAGCTGTTAGATAAATCTGGAAACAAAAACATCATAAAAACTATTAGTATTTGCTCTGATTTGGACATTGTATTGTAGTGTATTCCCCCTAGCAAACTTATATTATTTTCTTGTTGTATACATTGTTTGTATACTCTACTTCATTCAATGAAGATTTAATGAAAAAAAAAAACTTGTGTGGGCCCATCACATGATACCATCTCAGATTTGAGGTCAGAGCAGTGGCTTGCATTGTGGGCTGCTCACGAAATGACATGCTAACTTCTGTTGTCTTTTGTAGTTTTACCCAAAAATTGAAATCGAAAATCGAGTTTTTAGAGGAAAAAATCGGGATTTTATTTTTTGCCAAAATCGTGCAGCCCTATTACTTTCTGAACTAAAGCCACTCACAGCTGAATGTTTGTGTCCAATCCACAGTCATTCTGGAATAAGAGGATATACCTATGCATACAGACATATACCTATATACATATACCTGTATACCTATGCATACAGACATATACCTATATACATATACCTGTATACCTATACATACAGACATATACTTATACACATATACCTGTATACCTATACATACAGACATATACCTATATACATATACCTGTATACCTATACATACAGACATATACTTATACACATATACCTGTATACCTATACATACAGACATATACCTATATACATATACCTGTATACCTATACATACAGACATATACTTATACACATATACCTGTATACCTATACATACAGACATATACTTATACACATATACCTGTATACCTATACATACAGACATATACTTATACACATATACCTGTATACCTATACATACAGACATATACTTATACACATATACCTGTATACCTATACATACAGACATATACCTATATACATATACCTGTATACCTATACATACAGACATATACTTATACACATATACCTGTATACCTATACATACAGACATATACCTATATACATACACCTGTATACCTATACATACAGACATATACTTATACACATATACCTGTATACCTATACATACAGACATATACTTATACACATATACCTGTATACCTATACATACAGACATATACTTATACACATATACCTGTATACCTATACATACAGACATAAGTTTATGTTTGTGGTTCAGTGTCTTGGGTGGCTGTAAGCCCAGGGTACAAGAGCAGGGTCTTTGCAACAAACCACAAAGAAACAAACTTGCCTTTGTGTCGTTGCTAAATTGGAGACACGGCTTGGGTAGAATGACCATATACAAACCCAGTGTCGGGTTTTCTTCCCTGATATGTAGAATCCTGGTTATGACCAGCTGATGTATCTACACAGGTGAAAAATTCAATCTTGTTGTATTTTTAGTCTCCACTGATTATTTATGTATCTTTGTTTGCTACTGAATACACCAAAATGACCCCTTGTGCACCAACAACTCACTTTTGTCTTCAGCATGAAAGTGCACCAGTAGCATTCATTCCCAGGTCAAACAATTACATTCAGAGGTATTTATTGGCTCTAACTCTGATCAACAGTGATGGAAATGCAACACCTTGATGTACCTGCAGTTTTTCACCTCTTTTTTTTTCTGGTGCAGTGCAATGGCACACATTATTAGCCACAAATTCCATCCATCTCCATTCACAAATCATCCGGTCATTGTTGAGTTTGAAAGAGGAACCTATGCAAAGAATGGAAAATTTTAACCACCCTATTATTGTCCCTGGCCTCCATGATGCTTTCTACTGTTCCCTGTTTTCTTACTCATACATAACTTGGAATGCGACAATGGAATTTAAAACAGAAATGCACACTTGTTACTGGCAGTGTGTAAGTAGTGTGACCTGTGTGTAAAAAAAAAACCTTGATATGTTAACAAATGTGTCGATTAACATAATAATGTAAGGCTGCTTTTCTTATTATCATAGCACAGTGAAGTTATTGTGAATACACTGCTCCTGATTTAGAGATCAAGGCAGGACAGTTTAAAATATAAACTAATAAAACTAATACTCTTCCTGGAAGTGGGGAAAGGTGTGTGAAGAAAACAACTGTTAAATAACTGAAGTACATTCAAGTATCTTCAGAAACATCATTATGTTGTGGACCTGAATGCCCCAACAAAACAAAAGCACATATATGAATTAGAAACAGCCTCTTCTCGCCTTCCAATATCACCTTGGTGAATTTCTCATGTGAATTACAAAAGTTGCCATGCCTTTACAAGTACTTCAGGTTTTTCAGAGGCTCTCCCAGTCCTTCAATCACGGAAAACCGGCCTCTGTCACAGCAGGCACTCAGCAGTGATAAACCATTTTCAGCAGCTGTTAGTGGAAATTTACATTCCCTCTTTCTGTAATGGGTTGTCCTACATAAAAATTCTCTAACATTTGTATTATGCACCCAAATATTGAAAAGGGGGTGAATTTATAGCACAAGCTTCTGCACAGACAAACAAAACCTGAGCTTAAACTGGGACTCTGAAGCTAAATGTTTCCCATTTCTATGCGTTTGTGTTATATTTACTGATGCATGTATTGAAGGGTTCATTGGTTGGTTTGGACAGTTATCCAGTTATTTATAATTAATCAAAATTTTCAACCTGCAAGCTTGAGTTTTATCAAACAATGAGGTCACAGACACAAGTGATGTATCATAGCCACGTTGCATTTATTTCCTAACAATCCTGAAAGGTTTCACATAGAGCCACCATGTTCACTTCAGTTCAATTCAATTTTATTTGTAGAGCCCGACATCACAACAAGGTTACAGAATTAGTTGAATATAAGAACAACAGTCAAATAAACAGTAGATCAAGGAAATGGATTAATATTACAGTTTATTTCTTAACCCATAAAGACCCAGAGCTACTTTTGTGTCACTCCCCAAATGAATTTTTCTCTCTATTTAACCTTTGATTTATCACCATTTATTACAATATTATCCTCTGTATTTTGCATTTTTCCCTGTAAATCACGTATTTCCTGTTTAATTTCCTATATTCAGTTTAGATGTTCATGAAAACTCAGTAAACTCAAAGGTTATTTTTATCAAAACACAGAAAACTGAAGAAGAAGAAGTGAAGACCCTGGTGTTAAAAGTACTGAAGTCACAAAAAAAACCTCTGAAAGATATTTATAGGGTGGACTTAGCTAAATAAATACAACATGTTTATATGCGCAACTTCAATTGTCCAAAAAAATGTGACTTCAGCAGAGGTGTCAAAAGTATTCACATTCATTCCTCAGGTAGAAGTATAGATAATACGGTTTAAAAAGACTTCTGTAGAAGTTGAAGTATCAACTCAAGCTTTTTACTCCAGTAAAAGTGTAAAAATACTGGTTTCAAAACTACTTAAAGTATAAAAGTGAATGTAAGGGGGAAAAAATGCCATTAAGACAAAAACTTAGGTTGCGGCACAGAAGCCGATAGTGCACTACCCTACCTCCCCATAAAACATTTTTCTAAAGGCCATGATGACTATAATGTTACATTAAAATGTTCAAGGTAGGGTAGGAGATGTTTTCTTGGAGTATTTTTTACTATATTGCTTAAAATCCCGTTCACACCCTGATTGCAACCAAGTAATTAAATGCTCTAACACAAAAATAAAATATTGTAGTCACCTGTGGGATGGACAGGACTGAAAAAACACTATCCAATCATTTTAATCGGCTCATCGAAATGACTCAACGGTGACATGTCTATCAAATTCAACTGCCATTAGTCCCTCCCCCTCTGCGAGTACAATCAACACAATGGAGGTGTGGCTTTAGGGGGAAGTCTGAAGAAAGGGTTTTGGACTTTTGAATTTAGTTTTTTTAAAAGGTAGCTTGCCCGAACCGTTTTTCCACGATCTCCTACCCTACCTTTAATGTTGAAAAATTTGGGATGTGCTAGTCTACCTGTTTCAGTCGCATATATGCCCATTGAAAATGAACACATTTGAGTACAATGCAAATGTATTAAAGAACCACATATGTGCACTACTGAGTATTAGCATGTGTTTCATGGAGCGGAAGATGATGACTAGTTTAATATAAGTACTGGAATGGTGCAAAAAGTCATGTGTCGGAATGGTACATGTTTATACTTCTCATCCAACCACAGCCAAATTCATTCTATCCAGATGGCGCCATTTATCTGGATATTTTTTTTTTTTTTTTTTTTTTTCTGACAAGCCGGAATCAAAACAAGCTGAAATGAAATACGAGTAAGGCTATTTTTAAAATGTAAGGAGTAGAAAGTACAGATAATTCTTTGAAAATGTAAGGAGTAGAAGTAAAAAGTCTGCTGAAAAACAGTTACTCCAGTAAAGTACAGATAATCAAAATTTCTACTTAACATCCTAAGACCCAGGAAATGTCAGCAAAGTACAAGCTTTTATTGTTTTTTTTTATTAAATAAGTGCCTATATTAGAAACATCATGATGCAACAGTTTTTCAGATGCAGTTTTTAAAATCTTTATGAAATGTCCTTTGTGGTGGACAGTTTTCTTTTCTTTCTTTTCTTTTTGTTTTGTATAAAGTTGTGAAACTCTTGTCCACAAATGTGGACAGAAAACCCATAGCTGGGTCTTAGGAGGTTAAGTAAGGCAACAAAGTATTTGTACCTCATTACCTGACACCTCTGGACATCAATACTTTCAGCACCAGGGTCTTCAAGTTACTTTTTTAGCAAAATATCTCATTAACTGAACATAAACCCCTTGTGTCCATCCACTGTCATTGATCCAACTCCGTGGGTTTCCTGGTGAATCAATGTTATGAAGATGACAGAGTTTTCAAGAGCCTCTGAACATCCAAATGGGTCATATCTGATAATCATGAAAAGATGACAAACTGTATTTTACATAAAGTATTTACATGGATTGATAGGATTAATGGATCAACAGGAAATAAATATTTACATTAGCAGGTGGTTTTTGTGGCCAGTGGATGTTTGGGTCTTTATGGGTTAAAGGTACAAAATGTAACTTTTGCATATCATCATCATCACCATCATCTGCATGTTCTCGGAGATGGTGACTTGTTGAGCTTAGTTGACCACATTTCTAAGTTAACAGTAACTTTTGTTCTGGATGGACGTCCTCGGCCTCACCACTGTGGATGGGCCTCCTCATTCCTGCCTGTCTCATCCAGCGGGATGGACCCCCCATGTGTCCACCCTACTGCATCCTTCAGACTGGAACTACATCTGCAAATGGACATCCATCAGTCCTGGTGCATCTATAGCCTATCCGTCCATGGGAGTGGATCTCTCCTTCACTGTGGTTCTCCCCGAGGTTTCTCCCTTTTCCCACTGGGTTTTGAGTTTTTCCTTGCCGAGAAGGAGGGTCTAAGGACGGGGGATGCCGTGGACACTACTCATTTTCTTGCTGTTTATTTGACTGTTGTTTACTCCATTGCCTCTGTAAAGCCCTTTGAGATAACCTTGTTGTGATATTGGGCTATACAAATAAAGTTGAATTGAATTGAAAAAATTGTTGCTCTCATAGACTGTAAATAAATGTTGATGGTGTGACGACCCCTCCACACCACTAGGTGTGTGTTGGTCTTTCTCTTCGTTCTTTTACAGGATCTGACCAAGGCGGGGTTTGTCTGGTAATCATCAGATGCGCTGCACCTGGGCCTGGTGTCCTGCCGTCTTTAAAAGCCCCGACCTGTCAGTCATCACCCCTCGCTCTCCCACTCACCTGCCTGCACTCCATGCGTGTGTCTGCTCCTGCTCCTCCACCATGGACCACGACGAAGACTCTTAAGATTATTCGTTATATTTTTACCTGCACTTTGTAAATAAATTAAGCGCTTTTTGCACCGACCCCAAACGCTGCTTTCTTTGTGGTTGCGGTCTTCGAGCCGGACCGTAACAATGGAGACACGGTTACATCATTTTTTGGATGGCTGTTTTGAGGTCTCAGTGGCAACAAAACAGAGTAGCCATCTGTCAAAAAAATATTTTATTGAATAAACAAAAAATCTGGAAGTCTGTCAAAGTTGGTCAACACTGCAGATTGTTGGCCCTAAAATCTCAGTAAGAGCAATAATTTATAAAAGGACTGTCAGTACACATGTCCTAATATCTGAATAAACAGAATTAGACTAGACTGAATCCTGGAAAATATATATTTACTTAATATTTCCATGGAGAATTTCAGTGTGAGTTCATAGCAGCCAGACATTTTACAGCCATCATCTAGTGGCCGTCAGCGGTATTACACTTACACATATTTCCACATTAGTAGAGAGTTGTGTGTTTTGCTTGATTTAGTAGACAGATTGTTTCCATGTATGTAGACAGGTTGTTAGTTTAGAAATTAAAATTAGCGAATGACCGCACAAAAACCAAATTAGCGTGAATGTACCCTGATGTTGACCCTACATGTGATAAATGTCAGAGTGCTCCAGCCTCACTCCATCACATGTATTGGACATGTTCCTCTTTAGTAAACTTTTGGACATCAGTTTTCCATACCCTATCAGAAACCATTCATCACCAAATCGAGCCCAATCCCCTGACTGGTATTTTTGGCATTGCTCCAGATTTAGATCTCCCTAAACCCATACTCAACTTCCTTTCCTTTGCTTCTTCACTAGCTATTTCACTCAAGTGGATCATGTTTTTTATCGTTAACGAAAACTAACGAAATGACGAAAACTAGAATTGAAAAAACATTTTCGTTAACTGAAATAAATAAAAACTATAATTAAAAGAAAGAAACAATAACTAACTTAAACTGTATTGTGTGTTTACAAAACTAACTGAAATGGATAAAAATTATGGATAAAATTCCCTTCGTTTTCATCTTTGTCAGTGTCGGATTGATGCGAAATCAATTTATTTTGCGCTAGCTTTTTTCTCTGCTGTCACCATACGACACTCGACGGTCTGCCACTTGTGGTTTCCAGTTGTCTTCTGGTCCCCACTCTACCTGGAAACATGGAGACTAAAGTTGGGAGAAAGCAGCAGAGACCTGTCTGGGATTTATTTGAATACGACGGAGAAGAAGAGAAAAGATATTTTTAAAAAAAAAAGCTAAAACTAAACTAAAACTAAGCTTTTAGAAAACAAAACAAAACAAAAAAACTAATAAAAACTAGCAAACCTGCTCTAAAAATGAATTAAAACTAACTGAATTAGAGAAAAAAAAAGTCAAAATTAAATAAAACTAAACTATAATGAAAAATCCAAAACTATTAGAACCTTGAGTGGGATCCAGCTCCTCCTTCCTGTTCACACTGGCTCAGAGACATGATGTCCTGCATGAGTCTAGAGAAGATCAGATATACTGTTCGGGGATTAGAGATTAAATTTTACAAAATATGGTGTCCCTTCTTAGTATTTTATGAGAAACCCACAACAATAATCTCTGAGTAGCTCTCCCCCATACACACTTTTTTTTTTTTTTTAATAAATAAATAAATACATTTCAATGTATTCATTATTATTATTTTTTATATTATTTATTTATTTTCCTTGGTCTTTTTTCTATAGTCTTTTTTTTTTAATATTGTTCTTTGCTACTGCACTTATTAATGCTGTTTAAACATGGTTGTTAATATTTTTTTATAATTTTCATTCTGTCTTTTCATACATTTTTTCAGTGGTTGTTTGTATCTGTTCATGTCTGAGTAGGGTTATGTGTTGTGTCATGGGTGGATGTTGTTTAGAAAATCAAAAATCTCCCTCCTGTATAGTGAATGTCTTATTCATGTTCTGTTATTAATAAAAAGACCTTTGAAAGAAAGAAGCAAATGACCACAACTGTCCACACAAATCACATCAAACCACAAATGTCAGGTAAACATGTGACCGTGTCCAAATCTTACAGACTGAACTTGCAGATGCTTATTTTGTCTCTTACGGTGGTTATAATCAGCTTAAATGTTGCTTCGTTTGAGTCTGACAGAGTACATTTTAATATTGTTCATGAGAAAACTTCACAAAATCAAAACTTTTTAAACAAGAGTTACTCAGCGAATACAAAAGTGTATCCAACGTCACTTACTTTCCCTCAGTTTTGTACATTCTAAACACAGCTACACAGTGAATGTATGTATATAAAATATGTATATAAGATGCTATTGTTATGAAAACTCCTGCAAAGCTGTGCAGATAATGTAGAAGCTGTATGTAAAAAAAAATCAATAGGAAGTTTTAATGGGTTTTACGTGGGTAATGATAGAGGAGGTTAAGAGGCTAGGGCGCGGGTTAATGGCACTATCAGGACATAGACCAAGTTAAGTGCAAAGGAAAGGTCTACCACCAGAGGTTAATTAACCTTTTTAAACCCAAGGTGTCTGAACGCACATACATATTGAATGGAAGCTGCCACAAAAAGCCTGTAGGTCACGGCTAATACATTCTGCAAGTTACAATTAAAACATCATCAGACCAACGCCTGATCTCCATTTAAGAGCCATTTATGAAGCCGCAATTCAGGAGGCAATTTATCACAGTCAAAAGCCATCTGAATGGGGGGCAGTTAGGTTAGCAGATATGTAATTTCAGTCAATGCAAAAGCAGTGATGGGGAAGGAAAGGCCAGTGATGCAAGCAGCGAAGCATTTACTGTGCCTACTGCTTCCTCCTTTATACGACTGAATACAACAATGAGAGAACATGCAGATAAGTTAGAATGCACAGACAGAAAAGTCTGTCTGTGTCGGCTTAGTGTGCTTTTTATTACAAAGACAGCATTAAAGCATTGTTTTTAATCTTTTTTCTTTCGTTTTCTTGTCAGTGAAACATATTAGAGAAACCTCAGATGTGTTTTCATACAGCGTTCTAATTATAGAAAGTTGACTTTTTGATTATTTACACATCATGACTTCATCATATCATATACTTTTGTTTGGTACATTTCTGTAAAAGTCAACTTATTTGAGCCGTATATCAGTGGCGGACCGTGCGTTTCACTCCTAGGCCTTCAGTAGTGCTCTATCTGAATCAATCCACCACTCAAAAACTATTTTATGGCTATAAAAACCATCTATTATGCAGAAATGTAGTATAAAGAGTGGTTACATCACAGATAGATAACTCGTGTAGCCACAATAAATGCCTTTACTGAATTAACAAACCCGGGGTGCACAAATCTCCTTCTGCTGCAGCTACAGCTGTGACGCACAGAAAAAAAGCATCAATAATAACCTTATTAACTTGCAATATTATTGAGGAAAATAGCAACATTTTACTCACCAAAAATTCTGATCATTTGAACACAAAATCCATCCTCTTTTCTTTCCTCAAAAAGAGTTCAACTCCTCTGTTGTACAGATTATCCTTGCGGGTACCAGGGGTACCGGTCGTAGTTAGTGGGGTGAAAGTGACGGACAAATCCTTTACCTGGTTGTGACCGGCTTGCTAGCTTCGGAATTGTCCGATCTTTCTTAATGATGTTCAGCTTGTCTTGAAAAGTCCGTCTTGAAAATGGCTTTAACAATAAATATGCAACCAACTCCATTTCTTCTGCTCCTTCAGCCATTCTGTTTTGACAAAACAGCTGTTAAACCAACACAACTATATCTCTGTTCATGCAGCTCGCTACAGATGCAGTTTGCTAGCTTTGGCTAGTACGCTCTCTGACTATCCAATCAAAGGGTGTGAATACACTGATGTTACCGTACGCCTGCTAGAGGGCCTTGGTGTCGCCAACTCAAAATCTGATTGGTTGAAGCAACAGTTTCATTGAGACTTATGTTTTGCTAGAGGGCCTGCAGAACTGACTGTGAAGATCTCCAGGCAGATTTCTTTGACTTTGACCCTGCCTGGCAACAAATGATGGCTGAAATGTGATTGGTTAAATGCTTTAATATGAAAATACATGTCAGGAAGCAGCACAACCAGGGGACAAGCTATGCAAGGAAGCGGACAGACCATTTGGAATTATTTAAGTATTCATGGACAAAATATATTTAACATTAGTCTGTGATTCAGATAATTTTTTAGGCCAGCGGAGAAGGCCTTGCAGGCCCTGATGGCCCACCACTGATATATATATATATATATATATATATATATATATATATATATATATATATATATACATATATACATATATATATGTAGCTAATAAACTATACTTCTTCTCACTCCTTTTCGAATGTGACTCTTTTTCTTTTTTGTGTATTATTTTTTTGCGTCCTTGAATTTTCATTTCTATATTATGTTGTGCAAAGAAGTCAATTAGTAGCAATCAGGAAGCTTGTACCATTTCCATATTTGAAGTAAACCAATTAAAAAAAAAAAAAAGTTTAGTTGTTGGTTGTATTAATGAACACAAGTGGTTGAACAGGACAGAGCAGCACAGTCAGCAACCTGGAGGGGGTGGGGCATGAAGTGGCCCATGTGCATTTAAAGGGCCAGCACTTAAAATGGCCTTTCTAGTGTCATTACTCAGAAATAGGGCTGAAGATGGACCTGTGCAGTTGAATTAACGAAGAATTCAGACCCAAGCATAGCATTTACAGTTTATGTAGACCACACGCAAATGTTTTAAAATGCATAATTCCATTTAAAACAGCAAAATATTACTCCTTTAAATGACATGAGATGAACCACAGATGGACAACAAGTGCTCAGCATCACTGGGAACTCCTTCAAGGCTGTTGGAAAACATTTCAGGTGACTACCTCACGAAGCTCATCCAGAGAATGCCAAGAGTGTGCAAAGCAGTAATAAAAGCAAAGGGTGACTATTTGGAAGAATCTAAAATATAAAACATGTTTTGAGTTACGTCACACTTTTTTTAACTACATAATTCCATATGTGTTCATTCATAGTTTTGATGCTTTCAGTAAGAATCTACAATGTAAATAGTCATGAAAACAGAAAGAAAAACAGGAGTGTCCAAACTTTTGACCGTCCAAAGGTGAATACATTTACACTACCAAACAGCAGGACTCAACAGGAGATGTTGGTCCCTTATCAGCACTACAACATGAACCCAACATATTTTACAACTCCGTCAGAAGAAACAGCTGCTCAGAGGTCAAACAGGCTTTTGGCAGATTTAATTACATGTAGCAGTAGTAGGAATATCTGTAGTTAAAGATAGCTCCCACTAATCACTTCCAAGCCCCACACCGTCTTCCACAGTGGCTAGTATAGCCCTGCAGCTATGGAGGATGTCAAAATGAGATGCATGCACACTCCCAGTTACATTATCAAATGCAGAGTTCTTTTAACCATCCAGTTTCTGTTATTCCCTCTGTGACTGGTATCCCTGTAAACGCTTCCATCTCAGAGAGTTCCCTATAGGCAAATGGTTCCAAAAGGAAGATTTGCACATCCTGTCTTTAAAACGCTTGCATGGACAGAAGTAATGGCACATGGAAGATGTAGGAACAGTGACGTCCCCCTTTGGTTTCTGAGCTGCTGTTTTGAAGCCAGTAGTTTGTGATTTGGTCTTCTCCGTGTTTGCCAAGTAAGTGACTGTATTTGGACATAAAGGACAGGGAAATGTGAGTCTGAGGGGTTAGAGGCGTCAGTAAACTAAAAGATGAGCTTACTTTGTAAAATATTAACCTGCATCAAGCACTGATTAAGAATCATTTTACCGTCTTATTAGTGGAACGTGTTAACCACAGTTGGAGTGAACCTGATTCTCAGGAAAAACTCTGATTTATTAGATAAAAAGAAGCTCTCTAAGTCCAATTCAGCAGGTGAGGGGGCAGGCATACAGGCCTGTCAATCAAAGCCCAACATGGCAGACACTGAAGTTTGTATTTCACCTGAGATTTAACCCTTTCATGCATGAATTACAAGAACCTTAATCAAGATTTTTTTTTTTTTTTTTTTTTTTGAATGATTCCTCTTTAGGCATCAAAAAAACAACAACAACAATGCGATACATTTTTTTTTAATTAAGCTATTTTTCATGGAGTTGCAAAAACGTCCACTCAGCTGGACACCATGCATTTAATTTTTGAAGAAAGAAACATGTATTTACTGATATACTGTGTGAAAACTATGAAATAAAAACATTTTAATGCTGCTAATCTGATGTTTTCTCACATTTTAACATACTCTAATACTACTCATTATTCACTTTATGGAGATAATATGCAAAAAAAAAACAAAAAACTTTTTTGTTAATTACAGTCTAATAACAATAACAAGGAACTGATTTCCACTCAGACATGTTAGATCAGGTTTATCAAGAACAGCAAAGTTACAGTAATGTTATCAATTGTAGTGTATGGGATGATGCATAAGTGTCCAATATGTTGGCTGATATGGAACTAAAACAACAAAATCCATGAATATACAAGAGAACAGCTGGAGAATAGCTGTCCACTGTAGTGACCACTATGCATGAAAGGGTTAATAAATGAATGTAAAATTTACAGATGGACCACTAGATC
Organism: Sphaeramia orbicularis; assembly: GCF_902148855.1. Classification (NCBI taxonomy): domain Eukaryota; kingdom Metazoa; phylum Chordata; class Actinopteri; order Kurtiformes; family Apogonidae; genus Sphaeramia; species Sphaeramia orbicularis. The sequence continues at coordinate 59,508,044 of NC_043968.1, forward strand.
ATCTATTTGAGGTTTCAAATAAATTGAATGAGTGAGTCCTGGAAAAAAAAAAAAGATTAACTTGGATAGAACTTTACTCTAAAAAAAAAAAAGTCTTTTGGAGCTGGGGCTTTTTAGAACCAAACCCAGTGGCCAACAATGACATTAAATCTGTAAACTACTAATGTACTGGATTCATCTTGTGGCCAGAGTCCTTGCCCTTTAAGTGATACATATTCTTAAACCCTGTAGAAGTACAGATTATTTTATTAGAAAATAAAAGACTCCAGTATGAGTAGAAGTACTATTGTAAAGTACTTGAAGTACTTCAGTGCACGCTCTGAAATGTACTCAAAATATAAAAGTAAGAAGTAGCCCTTTGGATGACATTTGTACCGACTGTTTCTTTGCAAAGTTAGTTGAACTTCATGTCTTATGTGAAGTTGACTGGTATTGTGTTGACTAGCAAACCATTCCTAAATTTATTGAGTAAATGTTAGTCATGTAAAAAAACAAAAAACAAAAAAAAAATTTGCTGAAAATAATGAACATTAATGTCTAATATGCAAATCAATGTGTGTCAGCAGCAGAACTCAAAATATTATGAGGGGTTTTCTCTCTGGAGTTTCGTTCAAGTCTTTCTCACCTTTTTGAACCTCTGTTTGCATCTTTTACTTTGTTTTCATCTTCCTATGTCCTTTACCCTATTTTATGTTTTCCTTTTTTATGTATTTTTTACTGTGTTGTTTTCCTGTTATATGTATTTTTCATTTTTTATCTTTCATCGTTTTGCATATTTTGTTGTCTGATATGCTTGGATGAGTGGTGAGTCATTATTGTCTGTATGTGTTATTGTTTCATCCATTTAGAAAATTGGCCTTAAAGTCATGTAGGCGTACAATGATGCAAACTAAAAATGTGCCATAATATCTCTCAAATGCATTAAAAGTCAAGTGACAAACCTTGTAATGAGCAGCATGAAAAGATGTGTTAAAATATAGGAGGTAAAAAAAAATGGAAAAATAAAAGCTCACATAAAATACAGTTATCAGAAAACTGTACTCAAATGCAGTAATAATACACCCCACCTCGGATTGACTCGGCACAGATCTACACCCCCCCCACACCCCAACCCCCCATCCAGTTCCGTCTTTATCCCACGAGTCTGTCAATCTACACCCTAAACAAAGACAACAAAGCAATTCCCACCGGAGTGCGGCCATTTCTGACACACACACATACACACACACACACTTCCCTGCTTCCTCACACACTTCCACACACACATACACAATCCAGACTCTATGATGTAATGAACCTGCAAGGCTTTTCCTTTTTCTCCCCACACTCTAGGATCTTTTTCCCAGCTGCACTTTCTTTTTTTTTTTTTTTTTAATTCACTTTCAGGGAGAAAGTTTTTCGAGCCCCACCCCTTCTCCTTGTAACATATCTTCCCTCCCACCCTCTGCTCGGTTTGTATTTAAACAAAGTTTGAGTACATGCTGCACCTACTCTCCGGATGAGGCCTATTCCCTCGGCTCACTCTTTCCAAGTAATTGCCCTGTTTTTCAGCAAGCACTGATTCCTGCGCCACACCAGTGCGGTACTTTAATTTGCGGGTAAATAGGTTTTCTGCTGAGTTTAAAGGCACTGTGCCCATAGGGGGATTAGCTTTGGGGAGAGATTCTGAGGCAGAGCGAGAGAAATCATTAGGCAAAGGGTGGAGGGGGTGTTCATGATGCAAACAAGCAGTCAGCACTGACCTGACAAGCTTCCCTGACAACAACTCACACTTCGGATTTCTTCATCATTCGATGTAGATGCAAGCTTTTCAGGGACAGTTCAAAGTGGGGTCAAAGGTCAGATTGACTGTAAATCAGAACATGGAAGTAACTAGGTCCCAGTATGCTGTTACTGCTTTGGCTGGTGCTGATTGGCCAAGAGAATATACAGTATATATATTTTTAACTCACTTTATTATCCTTGAAGGCAAATCCAGTCTCTGTATATTACCCATCATAACACACAGACACACTATCTAGTGTAGCAGGGTGGCGTTTGAGTAACTGCCAGTAGGAGGCGCACAGTATAAAAGCGCACCACTGTTGTTGTTCCTCCTCTGCACCTGCTTACTTCTGCCTCCTGGGTTGGTGTCCCATGCGTCCCACCTTCCCAATCCCAGGTATGAATGTGCCATGCCTTTCTTTTAAAAGTATAATTGCTAATATTTTTAAACTCAAAAAGCGAGTCATCTTTGCTGGACTGACAGCAGCCAAGAAAATGATTGCAACTCGCTGGAAGCCACCTCATTCTCTAACTATCCAATCTTGGATAGTTTCAAGTCTTAGTTTCAGCTGTGAAGAGAAGACTTCCAGTTGCAGGTTTGATGGGTCGAATTGCATCAAGAAAGCCATTGCTGAGACTTCAGAATAAGAAAAAGAGGCTTGCCTGGGCCATGAAACACCACCAGTGGACTACTGAAGATTGGAAGGTGTTATGGACTGATCAAACCTGCAACTGGAAGTCTTCTCTTCACAGTTGAAACTGAGACTTGCTTACGATGACCACTATCTTCACTGTGCTTGAAGCTGTTGTCCTGTGAGTCTCCTGTCACACAAGCTGTTGACTGTCATAAACTTGTCTTCTGATTCTGTTGTGTCTTTGGCTCTGCCAGACCTCTTCCTGTCAGCATTTCCCCCAGTTTCTGAGTGCCTTTGGATGGTGAAGGAAACTGGACTTACCAACACCTTGACTTTCTTGGTAATTTCTCTGTAGGACAGGCCTACATTTTTAAGTGTTCTGATGGTCTGTCTCTCTTCTATCGTTAATTGCCTTTTCCTCTTTTCCATTTTTATAGTAACACACTACTTTCTGCAGTTCAGTACTGTTCAAATAATGCTCACAACGGTATGGTACCAAAGTGTGTTCCAACACTACTTTTCTGCAGACAGAGGGAGTTGGAAGGAATTCACAAACGTTGGGACACCTGTGGGAATTGGTAGCACCAACTTTCAAGGCTTGATCAACCTCCATTGCTGCAGAACTGCTTTCAGTTGTTAAACCATTTCTTGTTCGCCTTTTTGTATAATTCTGAAATGTACATTATTTTTCAATTTTTTTTTATTTTTTTTTTTACCTCTGGCAGTTCACCGCTTACCTTTTTACCATTTCAAGCTGTTCATTGAACTTGAACTGCTTGAATTTCAATACAAAACTGGAAAAATTGGGGTGTTCTAAAACTTTTGACCAGTAGTGTACGTACATGGAACTTTCAACGGCTCGAATAAATGGTGCTAATGAAAGCACTTTAAACATCTGGCGTAGCACTGCTGACTCTTTGAAAAACATGCTGTAATTTGATTTTGCCTCTGGCTCTCTTACCTTAGTGCCTCTAGATGTCAAGTCCCTTCTGTCTTGTCTATATATATTTGTCTGTCTGTATGTTTTGTGTATGTTGTGTGTAATCTTGTAGGTTATGTATGCATTTTTACTTTTTGTGTGTAAGTAACCTTACTTTTTCTTACTTGTTTTTTTATCTTTATATTATCACTGTGTTCTCATGACACATTCTCATGTCTTGGGCTCGCTCTCAGTATTCTTGCACTGAGAATCCATTCCAATAATATTGTATAACCTGAAATACCTCTGTTTGATTTAATTTGTTAAATGAAAATGAAAATAAAAATTTGATCGCAAAAAAAAAAAAAAAAAAAGTATAATTGTTACTTTTGTATTCATTTAGAGTTTGTTCTAGTGTTGTGTGGGGGAGCCCCGTGGTGTTGCTCTCCATGGCACTCCACTGTGTGCGGTTCAGCTGAAGTGGCCAACAGCCTTGTTTGTGTTGCCCTGCACCCCCAAGATGTGTGTGTGTGTGTGTGTGTGTGGGGGGGGACCGGTTTGACCGCATTGTGGCCTACTGACCACGTGTGGTTGAGCATCCTGATGGGGTAGGCTGTAACGGTGCTCAGTTTTCTTTTAAACATCTATTGGTGAACCTAAAAGTAACACTCATTTATGCCTAGGCTCTCCATGAAGCTGTGACCTGGATTTGGCCTGCATGCCTTGCCTTTTTGCCGTGCTTTTTGCTTTTCCTTCTTTTTTTTTTTTTTTATCAAGTCTGTAATTTTATGAATGAGTTGTTATGATTTTAACTGAAAATACTCAAAAAGATAATGAAGAAAGTCAAAACAACTATGCAACTTAGAACTATTAAATAAATACTGTATATTGTGATATATGGAACATTTTCGCCTCATCAATGAACAAACCTGTGTGTCCGTCTGGTCCTGGGCCTATCCCAGGTGGCGTTGTCAGTTTTTGTTCAGTTTGTTTCATTTATGTTAAGTTATATTAGGTTATCTGTAATTTTGTCTTGCCATAATCCACTCGACTTGCCACACTAGCATTAGCGTTAGCACATAGGAGCAGAGAGCTTCTACTGACTACCTCCAGATGTGACTGAATTACATTATACATTCCTGGTTTTTACAGTAGGGTAAACCAGTGTGGAACAGGTAAACTCAACACAGAAAGGCTTCAGTGAGAAGAGAATGAGATGGAAGTGCTAACCACTACACTACCACACCCCCCATATGGACACCGTTATGAATTTGTGTGCAAATATTGTACGTCACTCAGCTGATATTGTATGTTGACATGCCATAAGCCTAATGAAGTTTCAACAGCATTAGTGTTTTCTGCTGCTGAAAGCAGAAAGTAATGATTTAAAACATACAAACACACACACACACACACACAGTCATAAGAGTCAAACCCATGTGAAAGCCTTGTCACAGACTACTTCACCCACAGTGTAATTGCCTCATGTTAAATTTAACATGACTGACGTATTGTTTCATCTGTGTCACAACATTGTGGACGTGAATAGATGGAGGTATTTGGAAGTTTATTGTCTGCTTTAGCGTCACTCTGCAGTTCTGAAAAAATTCAACCCAGAGAAAATTATCCAATCACACAATGAGAAGTGGAGGAGTCAGCCCTCTGTTCCCTGGTACCAGGTGTTAGGAGTTAAGGGTTAGGGCAGTGTTTTTGAACCTTGGGGTCGGGACCCCATGTTGCGTTGCCTGGAATTCAAATGCAGTCGCCTGAAATTTCTAGTAATTGATAAAAATAAAAACAAAAACTTACTAATAAAAAATATCTGGTGAGTTGAGAGATAATCCCAATCCATAAAAGACATGACAAACTGTGAAGCTGAAACTGAAGCACTGTGGTACTGTTTATCTGTCAAATGTTCATTGTGGTCGGTTTCAGATGCTGCAGCTCTTTCATAATTCATAGTTATTATTTGTTCAGTATTAATTGTCAGCCTTGTAAATCCAAGCTGGACTGACTGTACATATTCTGACCAAGGAAAATAAAATTTTTGTGCAGTAATCTACACCTGGCTTTTCTGCCTCCGTCCATAATAATATACATTATATAGACTAAATGTCATCTAAAATTAATGTGTATTTGCAACATAGTATAGCAAACTATTACATGATCAAAAACAAATAAATTTTAGCAAAAAATGTCTCCATTTTGAATGTCTGGGTTGCCAGAAATTCGTGAAGTTAAAATGGGGTCACGAGCCAAAAAAGGTTGGGACCACTGCCTTAATGTCTGGTGACATTCAGGGCCATTTTATGATTACTTGGAACATAGGTCTAATATACAGCTCTTTTAATGTGATTAGCATGTGACTAAAAGTCAAAATAATCTATAGCTATTTCTGACTTCAAATATGTTTCAGATGGAACTGTGGTTGTAACTCTTAAACCCACCTCAGGTCACTGGTGGATGTTAAGAGGTTAAAACAACTTAAAACAATAACATCACCAACAAAAGCCTAAAAGAGAACTGCTGAGAAAGCTAAGTGCGTGACTCTTTAAAAGCTCCTTTTTCTGAGCTAACGGTCACCATATTGGTTTAGTCTGAGATTTAAAATAATGTAACTGCCTATTGTTGGAGTGATTGGATGACAGCTGAATCATGGAAACTACAATTGATACATCAGGAACAGTATTCATAATGTGTTCAGAAATAAGCAATAACGGTACACTCAGGCTCCTTTTGCAAAGGAGAAAATAAAAGAAATGGATTGGCTTTGAAAATAAAAAAAAAATACCCCTGGAGAATAAACCAATTATAATGAGATAAAAGAGTATGAAAAATAAGTCGGCTGTGAAGAGGGCTGCTACTCTTGTTTGTTCATTCTCAGTTCTGTTGCTGAGACAGACTTTAGCTTCCAGAGCGTTCTACAAACTCTGTCAAATGTCCAACTAAGTGCTAATTACAGTGCCTAATTTTTATTTTGCATTCAGTCTTTTGATAAAAATTGTGTTGTTTTTTTTATAACTGTATTTTATTAATTGGATTTTTATCTCAGTTTTAATTTCAGATGAGTCTCCTGATCTAAAATGACTATTGTCTCATTTTCACAGTGCACTATTACTTACTTTATCTTCTATGTGTGATCAAAAGCTCCAGCTCGGATCATAAAATCCACTTAACGTGGTCCCCGAAAAAGAAGGCCTATTACAGATACTTCTACTTGAGTTGTAAAAGTAGACGTACTGCTTCAGCTTCACTGCAGCAAAAGTGGAAAAGTACTGCACTGAAATGTAAAGTGTAAATAGAAAAAGTTAATTTTTGATTGTCTCTATGCAAATATGTTTTTAGTGTCATTTTATCTCCAGTTTTGTCCATTTTAGCCCCTTTTTCTACATCCTCTACAGTGCTTTAACCTCTTCCATCTTGTCTGTTAATTTTGTCTCTCTCAAAATGTATATATCTTTTTGTCATGTTGTGTCTTTTTCATCATTTTCTCATTTTACAAAGAGTTTAAGAAGTTTCTGAGTTCACAGAGGAACAAACCATCCGTTTTTATGTTTCCATATGTTTAATTCTATGTAATTAGCGTGACCTCTGATGCTGGATGGGTTGATCATGTTTAATGGCTATGCAGGCTGCATAGTTAAATCAGAATGTTGAAGAAGCTGCGGCTGCAGTCATGTATCAGTGTCTGAACAGGATGATCTGAGGCATTGGTACTGAGTTCAGGTCATAAACACACTCTCACCTGTAACCTACAGCCATGACAGGCAAAGCTGTGAGCACTCACTAACAATCACCTTCCTACTGAATGATGCATAAAACTAAGCATTTCTTTGTGGCTCTCATTAATACCGAATGAATTCATTTAATATATGGTAAAGTGTACAGAGAAATAAATATGTCGCATTATATATTAATAGAGTACTAACACATTAAGTATTCTCTTCAGCACCACAGAGGGTTGGTCTGAGGTTCAGCAGGTTCACTCACTCTTAAAGGGCAATTAGTAAATTTTTCAGTTAAAAAAATCAAAACCAAAAAGCATTCCAAAGACAGGAGTGTATTATGTAGCAGAAATCTAGCATGTTAACCAGTCAGCACCGCCCTTTCCTGTTTCATAATATACCGTATGTCCCAAAAAAAAAAATTACTATTGGACTTTCTGCAATGGTAACTTTAAAAAAAAGTGAATCAATCAAAATGCAATTTCAGGGCATGAAACTATAACTTATCACCTACATCTTGCAGAAAACCCCATTTGATTTGCTTTAATGGTGACGGAGAAATTGGAATGTTTGTAAAGCATGTCCCAAGTCCCTTCCCTTCATGTTTTGTAAGGAGACACGTTGTCCATTGTGTTCACGCCTTACAAATACAAAGTTGTTCATTGTGTTCTCGCACAAAAATACCTCTTTTGAAAAACTGACTGCTTGTTTCTTTTTATTTTCAACTAATGAAATGAATAATGAATTACATCAAAAAGGAAGCAGATTTCTGAGTTTTGCAAGCGTTGGTAAGGTGCGACAATGAATGATTAAAGAACGACATTCAGTTATTATTAACACAATGAATGCTGTCTGAACAGGAGTTAGTTGCTGACCAACCATACCGAATTTGCAGTTTGAGAATTGGATAGGTACGAATCAAAGTGAAATGCTTATCAACAGATATTAGCTTCTTAGGGAACAAATGCAAAATAATAATAATAATAATGGATTTGATTTCTATAGTGCTTTTTGGACACTCAAAGTGCTTCACATTGTTGACCCATTATTCATTCACTCTCACACTCCCCCTCTGGTGGTGGTAAACTACATCTGTATCCACAGCTGCCCTGGGGCAGACTGATGGAAGCATGGCTGCCACTTCACACCTACGGCCCCTCTGACCACCACCAAACATTCATACACCAGTGTGAGTGGCACTGGAGGCAAGGAGGGTGAAGTGTCTTGCGCAAGGACACAACGGACTGACTAGGACAGAGCGGGTTTGGAACCGCCAGCCCTTCGTTTATTGGATGACCCACTCTATCTCCTGAGCCATGGCCACCCCATAATTGATAGATCAATACATCTTTCAACAACAGAACCTCACACACCATTGATATAATGCTATGCACAGAATTTGGATTCATTTGTTATTTAGTTGTTACTTAGTTGCCCTGTCAGTTGTGAGTAAAATATTTTCATTCATATGGATCCCAAGAGCATCCAAGTGCCAAACTTGGAAGAAACGAACCCATGACATTCTTTATTAAGATCCACATTTCTTTGTGACCACTGAACCAAATTAAATGGGGTTTTCTGCAAGATGTAGGTAACAAGTAATAGTTTCATACCCTGAAACAGCATTTAGATTGTTGAATTATTTTGAAAGTTATCAATGAGGAAAGTCCAATTGTAATATTTTTTGGGGGGCATATGGTATAAAATACATTAATGCCACTTTCCCACTGAAGCACACACCTTCAGTCAGACTGAGTGGCAAAACATGCAGGGGGGATTTACTAGAGTAAATGTCCAAACTGTGAGTAAAACTAATGATTATCTGCTTCAGTTAAAGGCAGAATTGACAAAGATTATTACGTTTTACTGAAGAACCAGTGATCCATGGACAATGACATGTGGTCAGGAATTGGGACTCTTTACGGACCTGATTTAGACAGTGTAGAAACAGAAAGTAAAGCCTGAAGGCCCTGGTGATTGGAGGCACTTAAACTGTATGAATAATGCACAAAACACATAACCTGCTCTGCTCCTCATGTTTATTGTCTGTCCAAGCCAACAGGAACGCCGATCTTTGAAGACCTGTGCAGGTAGTTGACCATTAACCCTTAAAGACCCAAGAGCATCTAACAAAGGGGTGTCAAACATGTGGCCTGTGGGCCAACACTGGCTCACCAAAGGTTTCAATCTGGCTCCAAGATGAATTTGTAAATATTACACTGATGATATTAACAGTCAAGGGTGTCGAACTCATTTTCGTTCAGATTCCACATATAAACTAATTGTGATCCTAATTACCTCCACCAAGGAGGTTATATTTTTGCCGGCATTGGTCTGTCTGTCTGTCTGTCTGTCTAACCCTGTGCAAGATAACTCAAAAAGTTATGGACAGATTTGGATGAAAATTTCAGGAAATGTTGATACTGGCACAAGGAACAAATGATTAAATTTTGGTGCTGATTGGGGGGGGGGGGGGGGCACACAGCTGATCTGCCTTGGCGGAGGTCTGCGCTCTCCGAGTGCTTTTCTAGTTAAAATAATAGCGTCAACATTTCCTGAAATTTTCATCCAAATCTGTCCATAACTTTTTGCATTATCTTGCACACGGACAGACCGACAGACAAACCAACGCCGGCAAAACATAACCTCCTTGGCGGAGGTAATAACCAATTAATAATTTTCTTCTTGGTTTAATGTGAGAAAAACAATATAACATTATGCCTATAAAGCTCTTTGTTTTAGTTAAAAAATAATACTAAATTCTGAAAATATTTTTTTACTTTAACATACTATTCTTTATAAAATGTGACTAACCTGAACAAATATGAACAACCTGAAATGTCTAAAGAAAATTAAGTGCAATTTTAACAATATTCTACTTGTTACTAAATGTTTTGTGCCTTTGCAGATCTGATCCATAATGCACATGTGATAAGAGGCATAATATTGTTAAAATTACACTCATTTTTCTAAAGAAATTTCAGTTTTTTTCAGGTTATTCACATCTTTTTCTTTTATATTTTGTAAATGTAAATATTTTCATTATTTATTTATTTATTTATTTTGCACTAAAACAAAGTGATTTGGAGTTATCATTATTTATAGGTTATTATGCTATTATTTTACTAGTCTGGACCACTTGAGATCAGCCTCAGCTGAATGTGGCCCATGAACTAAACTGAATTTGACACCCCTGAACTAAGATGTTTAATAGATGTTTAATACCCTCTGATCCACTAATCTTATCAATACATGTAAATAATTGAGGTAAAACTAACCCAGTCTCATATCAAAAGGTGAGGGTAAAAGACAGTTTGTCATCTTTTTTGTAACATCACATGTCTTTTTCTAATGCATTTATAGTCTTTTTGGTGAATGTGGAGACACTGTCATCTTCTGCAAACCCAGGTAGTTTGACAAATAACAGTGGTTGTAGACGTTTGGTTTTATGTTCAGTTAATGATATATTTTACAGAAAAAGTCACATTTTCTTCATTTTTCTCTATTTTGATATAACTTTTGGATTTACTGAGCTATATTAACAAATACATGGTTAGTAGATTAAATAAAGGAAAACACCTGATTTTCATTGAAAAAAATGCAGAGGATAATATTAGAATAAATGGTGATAAATCACTTGGTAATGGTTAAATGTAGCAAGAAATTAATCTGGACATTACAACAAAAATAATTCAGGATCTTCATGGGTTAAACCAAGTTCATCCAGATCTATCCACTATCCTTGCTTCATTATCTATTCATGCAGTTCTCCAATTAATGACCAAAAATGTACCATGCAAAGCCACTATGACTTTACCTTTTTAACCTTTACCCGACAAGCTCTATTTAGTCCATTGTTGTGACATTCTCTTTGAGGTGTTCCCTGGGTGTCAAGTTCCCAAGAATCAAATCAAAATCAACATCCTTCAGTTTCATCCATGTGTCCAAATGAATAGCTGTGCAAAATGTTATGTCATTCTGTCAAACCATCGATCAAAAAAATCACTTTCCAATTTTAATTAGATTTGACAGACACATTTTCTTAAAGAGATGCCCTTGATGCATCTATGAGATAAAATGTACAGATTCAAAGTAAGTCTCAGTATGCCAGGCTTTATGTAAGGTAGTATTCATACAAGGTATAACATTAAAATTAATAAGTGAAGGTAATTTCAGGTCCATGAAAACCCCCAGATCATGGAGATGCATTTATGTAACAGCTTTTATTTCTAATGTGTGTTTTGTATTTTTGCAGCATTCATACACAAGACACTAATTCTGTCAATTCACTGATTTGTATTAATTCCACTATGTGGGTGTTCACAGTGGCATCTGCCCACTGTGACATCCCATGCATATTCTCTCTTTTAAATTTCTAGAGCAGTCTCATTGATGCATCAAGTCTGCCCTCAGTCCAACATGAAACAGAACTATAACATCCCAAAATGTAATTACATATTTTAAACATGATATTCACAATTTAGAATTTGTTGTAATTTGTTCATCTTATTTGGAAAATTTCATATACATAAAAATAAATACACTAAAACACACCCAAATTTTAAAATCTTCCTATTGGAATTTGAAAATTATATTAAATCTTTAGAATTTATCCATAATACAAAAGGCTCTGACACCCTGGCTATTTATTAACAATTATTTAATATTGACTGAGCTCTCTGTTGTATTTATTTATTTATATTTGTTAGATCTGTTATTTTTATTTATTTATTTACTCTTCTATACTATTATTTGCATATTATGCTTTGTATCTTTCATTATTTTCTTAAACTTATATATTCATATGCATTTTCCCTTTTGACATCTTGTTGTTTGTTCAAATTTTTGTTCTGTATACTTAAATGTTTTCAATAAAGTTGGGGGGGAAAAAAAGTCCAACATGAGACAGAGGAGTCATGCTGCCCATAGGTGTATGTAAACTTTAGTAAACAATGGCTGAAGCTTTTACCATATGGTCATTATCACCCTCACCCTGTCATGGCTAATAAATGGTGCTCAGATAAAAGAAGTGCAAATAAGAGCAGTAAATGAGTCTTAACATCAGGGTTTGATAAAATACTGCCCCCTCTATTGACTGCTGGAGTTGATATTAGGATCAACTGCCCCTTTGAACAAGTGTATTTCTATTCCTGGCCTATTTCCCATAAAAAGTGTCTGTTGTGGCGCTACAGGTCAGATTATCTTTGCTATTGAAAGGTAAAGTACTGCCTGTTCCTGTTACCTTATGCTGGAAAGAAATATGTACAGAATACAGACAGATCATTTTTATGATGATTAAATACGGAATCAGATACACATACAATGTTATCCGTGTCCATTTATAATATTTTTTCACATTAAGAAAGTCACAGTTTGCCATAAAACTGTAGGAGAATAAGACGTAAAAAATAATTTTTAGTTTTTAATATGATTATTATTGTAATATAGAAAGCGTTAGTGATGTCATCCTAATTTTGTCTTTCCATGAGTGAGTTGTTTAAGAAGAGGAATTTTTTGTCAGTAGGGGTTCACACATATAAACATGCACATGCACTCAGTGTGCAATTTGTCCAAAAAAAAAAACAAAAAAAAACAGAGAGGGGGATGGGTTTTTTTTTTTGGGGGGGGGGGGGGGGTGCATGTCATGAAATAACAAGCAATCAACAGGCCTAATTCTTCACACATTCGTCACAACCTGCCTGTTATTTCAGTTGGTTTTTACCCTCAGCCACACTGGCTGCAGGGTACTGTCATCAGTTGGTCATCCGTCCATCTGTCTGTCCATGTATGTGCAAAAACTTTGGCATGCACCAGTGGTTCTCACCTGCAGAGGGCAGCAGACAGTCAACAACAATGATAAGGGGAGGGGAGCCCACTTTCACTGTCTCACAGCTTTTTCGACACGTCCTCCACATACGTAAAGGTCCATCATGTTACATGTAGAATTATGTATTGAGGTCCAGACTGAGGATGGATTGAGGTCCATGGGAGGGAGGGGGGGGGTGTTGGTGTCCAGTACAACGTCCGTCCATCTGTCTGTCTGTATATGCAAAAACTTTGGCATGGCACTGAAGGCCAAGGGTTTTTTTTTTAATTTTATTTTATTTTATTTTTTATTTTTTATTTTTTATTTTTTTTAATTCATTTTATTTATTTTTAATTTATTTTCTTATTTTTTGTTTAAAAAATAAATAAATAAAAATTTAAAAAATTAAAAAACATAAAAAAAGGCCAAGGGTTTTCAAGTGCGTGCCCGTTTAATCGTGTTTAATCGTTGATGAAGTTGTCCCCCTCTGAAGATGAAATTCATTCAGCAGAAGTAGGGATGTAAAAACCAGAGGGGGGGTTGATCCCCACCCCCTCCCAACAAATCACACTCTGAATGCAACACACAACAAAATACATCTTCTGCCTTTAACCCACCACAGTGTGTGATGCGTATATCACACACTGCATACTGGGGCTCCCCATATCAGGCGCCAGGGGAGCAGATAGAGTACTTAAGTGCCTTGCTCAAGGGCACATCAGCCAACAAATCTCTGCCAATCCAGGGAATCAAACCAGGTACCATTTGGTCACCAACCGACTCTCCGGCCGACTCTCTAGCCATCTAGGTCCCCAAAAGGACTCTACTGTTGTTAAGATGACCAGAGGTATAGTATTTTGTTGAGGTCATGGTGGTTTTGGTGTTTAGTGATGTGTAGAACATGAGACAAAAGTTGCAGTCGGCTGAGCTGTTTACATAAATGATTAAACAGTACTTCACTAACATGGCTAGAAATTGCAAAATTAAACATATGTAATTAATTGCATGATTCATACTTGGTCAACAATCTCTCGATACCGCCTGTCATGCATGTTTTTAACAAAGTGATGTCCTATGTGGCAGGACTTCACCTCTCTGTTGCTACATCTGTTATAAATCTCAACCCATGTAAAAATGTGTATATCTGTATAACAGCACCAGCCTTCAAAGTCCTTCAGTTGTTTTCAGCCCTGTTCTTCTTTGCATTGCTACACATGTCGGCCTATTACTACCACCTGTGGATCAGTGGATGCTGTTTGATGCAATTGATGGAGAATATAATTGACACTGTTTATTTCTGCTCACTCCCATCCCACATGTTATTGTTATGAATGGTGCATCACCTCATCAGACAACTTGCTGTTCTTATTTAGTGCTGATTTAAAGGGTCTAAGCTTTAAGAGTAGCCTCTTTTAGGGTGCCAAAATATTCCCCAGGACCGAGACCTTGCCTGTCTGACAGTTCAATACACATCCATTTTGTAGTTTGAAGCTTGAGCGACAGCTTTTAAGTGAGTTAGTGTCCCTGACTGTCAATTAGGAGCAGACCTCATTGACACACATAAAAACCCTGCCATCCTGTGCTTTCAGTAATTGTGGGCATGACAGTTTATCATTATCCATGAAAACCACTGGGTTTTGCAAACACGTGGCTGTTTTGATGGTCCTTCACTACTTGAGTGTCACTCAGTTTTGTGCAGCTGTTTGTTTCCATATGATTTTTTTTCCTCTCAAGGCCAAATGGTCATTTTGCTTGATGAGTTCACAGTTTTACAAAACAAAAAGCAGCGCTGGTTTATGGAGAGCCAGGTTCCAAATGGTGATTGACAGTTTCATCCAAGGCCATTAAATACAGACAATGGAAAATTACAGTTAATTGCTTTTGAACAACTTTAAAACACACACTCTAGACCTCTTTGAACATAGGTGTTCTCTTTACATATTTTGACAAATTTTTTCATATAAATCCATGTGAATTTCCATAATTTACACTTAATTGTGATTTCTCTTGGACTTCACTGCTCTTATGTGGTATAGCATGGACTCGAATGTAAATATAAACAAAACAAGACTTGACAAAAACAGAGAAGAATGGTTGAGTTGCAAAATATGCTGAAAAGCATACAAATAATAATTCAAATATTCGGAATTTCATGCTTAAGACATTTTAATAATGTCTGCTCTCGTCACCACAGATGAATATAAATTTCCAGAAAACACAAATGCATGAGCACATCAAATAGGTACATACTACAAACCATAGGGCCATGTAGCGTAAATCACAGGCATTGTTAGTAGCCACAATATCAGTACCAAGTCCATACATACAAATGCATGGTCAGGTGTCGCATTTCGAGGCTTAAGTACCACTAGAACATCATTTTCAATGTGCAGGCCCATCGAGAGGATATTAATACCAAGTCTACAGTTTAGTCAGATTTATGTATATCTGTGAACCGTGTTAATTTTGACTTAATGTGTGTTTGGCAATGTTTATTGGTCTTCTTGTGTTTGTTTTTGTATTTTTGTAGAGGTGCACCATGAGTGAGAGCCATAGGCTGAACAATGGCTTTCCTGCTCATCTACAATTGTTCTTGTTTGATGTAAATCTTTATGCCTTACCAAATTAACGGCAAGGCAAGGCAGATTTATTTGTATAGCACAATTCATACACAGGGCACTTCACAGTGCTTCACAAAAATGGAAAAGAGACAGGTTAAAAACACACAATTACAATTAAAACATAATCAATAAACATAAATAATAATCAGTTAAAACAAAGTAAAAGAGAAGAGTGCAGATAGAACCCTTTCAGTTGTTCTATGCACAGCTGAACAGAGCCGTTTTCAGCCTGGACTTAAACATTGTCACAGTAGAGGCCTGTCTCACGTCATCAGGAAGACTGTTCCAGAGTTTAGCTCCATAGAACAAAAAAGCACCTCCTGTACTGGCAAATTACATTGAGCTAACTTCCTGCCTAACTTCCATCCACCCTGCAATATATTAAGTTGAATAATTATACAAAGAAATTTATATTGCAAAATATTTTAATTTAAATCAACTTGGAATTGAGTACAATGAACTGATGATATTAAATATAATGATTATACAAAGCAATAGACATTGCAACAAATTTTTAAGTTAAATTAACTTGGCATTTAGTGTGTTGTACTTAAAATAGCAATTCCATTCAAATCAAGCATTTAAGTTTAATACACTCAAGTTTTCAGTACTCATTACTTAAATTTTTTAAGGTAACTGGTTTCCTCAAATTTTTTAAGTAAACTCAACTTATCTGGTCTTAGTGCACCACGTGGCAAAAGAAAACCTGGGAAATCCAAAAGAAGCTGGCGTACAACTGTGGTACAGGAGCTTCATAAGATTAACATCTTGTTGGGAGAAGCACAACATGCTGCCAAGGACCGCATATGATGGAGAGAGCTCATTGAACCCTCATATCCCATAGGAGATGAAGAGGGGTAAGTAAGTGAGTAAGTTAAAGAGAGACTAAAATTAGACAGACAGAAAGAAAATGCAAAAATAAAAACGTAGTGACCATTCTTTAAACCTTGAAGTGAATAGCAGGAGACAGCCGGACACTTAACCAAAAGTGACAAAGTGAGAAATTAATCAGGCAAATAAATGTGTTAGTCTTCATCTTATTCCAATTTGATGTTCAACAAAACAAATTAAATTAAACACCTGCACATTAAAACTCCTGCAGTAAAGAGGTCTTAAAGATAAGACACAGTATGTTTATCTTTTTCATGACAACAGGGATTTTTCTCTGGAGAGCTTTCACACATTTGCAAAAAGAAAAAAGAAAAAAAAAATCTGAACACATTACACTTTTTACTACTTAAGTCTAACTCATACAATTATGTTCTCCTGAGCACCGCAGAAGCCTGACTCGAGTGTCAACACTTGACGCTGTGATTACCAATTGACAAAAACACTGTTAATTACATCTCACAAGTAAAGTGAAGAGCCGGCGCTGGAGCATTTAAAACATAAATGAAGCCTCTGCCCCCCTTCAACAAAGGTAGATAATGGGATTCCACATCAATAAACACTTAAGAGATTTTTTTTTTTTTTTTTCAGTTCCAGCATCCTGGAAAAAAAAAAGTGGTATTTGACATAATATTCCCCCTGTATTCACTTAAGAGAATTCTGTCCAACAGTGCTTCTATTTATTTTGATGTGACTTTTATTTGTTGGTGTTTTTCCTTTCTTTCGGAGCCAGCTCATCTGATATCTTTGGTCTTGCAACCTTGTTTCATATAACATCTTCTAGCTAAGGTAGCCTTGCCTCCTATGTGTTGAATAATTCATGACTTGCAATCCAATACTATTGGATTGGGGAGAGGGGGACTCAAAAGTTGAATTACAAAACATCACATTCTTTCATCTCATAAAGTTTTTTTGCAAAGTGCAGAGGTCAATTATGAGTCCTCTGGCAATAGCTGCTATGAATAATACACCGAAGGGCTCCAGAACCTTGGGAGAGTTCCTCCACTTGTGTAGATTATTGACGCTTTTACTTTTTTTTCTTCCTATCCTCAGGTAAAAAAGGACCCTTTGTCTGTGGTCTCCTGCACCGTTCATGCCTCCATCGCCTCGAGGCAAAAGAGGCCTAATTTGCACTGGTCTGTTTTGGGGCCAATTATTATAATACCAAATGTTCTGGAAACACAATAAAATTGAAAACAATAAAGAGGGGGTCTACCAGTAGCATGCATTTTAATAATTTGCTCATTAAAGATGCATTTTATCTGTTCAGCAATTTGCAGAGTTTTGCCTGGCTCTGGGTTGAATCGGCCACATTACCTGCAGAACGTGGATGCTCTGCTCCTGCTGCTGAGGCGACGACGCTGCATGTTCACACGGGAAGATGTCAAAAATATCAACAACATTGCATCCACGTTCGTTTTCCATATGTGAATCTTTTCAAGCAAATGCGCCACCATATATAATAAGCCTTTAACTGTTTTCTATGATTTTTTTTTCCCTTTTATGAATTTCTGATTATATGTATTATAATGCCCTGAGGTTAAATTACTGTTAAAAAAAAGGTAGAAGAAAGTGTGGTGTGAACTGAAAGAACTATAAACATATCCTGACCTCATGTAACAGTTTAACTGAAGTTTGTCACTGTTATGAACATTTTCGCTTTTCACTATTCAGAAATATAGAACATCCTCTCAGCGTCAGCACAAAATAATATAGGGAGGTACATTTGTAAAAAAAAAAAAAAAAAAAAAAAAAAAAACGGAGGAGTAAAAGTATACAGAAACAAGGATAGGCTGATGTAGTCACTTGACAAATAGAACTAATGTGTGTACTTGTTCTGTGAGGTATAAACTTTATATAATCTTTATAGGTATTTGTTAAAAAAAACAAAAAAAACATTATAATTATGCTATAGGTGAGGCTAAATGACTAAAATTAAAACATATAATAATAATAATAATAATAATAACAATAACAATAATAATAATAATAATAATAATAATAATAATAATAATAATAATAATAATAATAAAGTTTGTTTAGCATCTACCTGTATTCTTAAAGTCATCTCTTCCCTGTTACATAATTCATTGATTTAGAGAAAAATCTACATTTACACTCAGACATTTTCAGGAAGTGACATAAATTCACTCAGAATTCAAGAATTAAAGCAATAAATACATTTTCAAATGTTATCCTCTGATCTGACAGTTTCTAAAATTGCCTTTTTTCCACAAGGTTCACTCACTAAATGTCGATGACTCAAAAAACTTTGCTCATTTATGTCACCCAGTCCTTTCAATAACATTAAGTTTCACCTAGAAATTATTTGAATACTTACATAAACATACATATTTCTTCTCCTTCCTGTCTTGTCTGTATTCTGTCATTTTCCATAATTATTATTTTTGCTAAGTCCCCCAGTCAGATCAGAAAGAGATTTAATGTTGTCTTAACATTATGCCTATCTCTGTTCTGATAGAAAGCTTAAAATATGAAAAAAATTTAAAAGGTTAAAGTCTTGGTCATGTTGATTTATATAGCCCATATAAAACAACTCAAGCTGCCCAAAGCGCTGTATGAACATATACTTAAAATATATAATATGATAAAATGGTAAAAATAAGAATAAAAACTGACTAAAATTTCTAAAAACAGAAACAAAATAATAGGATAAAAACAAATAGTGAACAACCCTATTACAGATTCACACTGATAATTAACTGACTTCACATTTTAGAGACAAACGGTTTAAAGCTCCATGGTTAGCAGATGAATAATTTCTCTGGTTTATTATGAACTGTCTGTTCTAAAGCCAACCTTGTTAACTTTTTGTGGCAAAAACACTAAAAACATTGTGTGCATCGTGTAGGTGAATGTGCAACAACCTAAACCTTGTAAACCTGAACTGACTGAGCTGCCGCTGAATGTGGATACATGTGGTGCTGCCGTTTGTGACCTGTGTTGCAGCTCGACTCGGCCTCTGTCAGCACTAGATGTCAGTGTTCTCTGTGCTGCAGCGTGGGGCTGCATATGGGTTACAACAGGAACCGCAGCCTGGGATACACTCCAGGAGGAAAAAAAAAGGCATATCCATCCTATTTTTTCACTTAAAAGTCCTCAGTCCTGGTGGATTTCATGCTATAGCCTTGTGCGTCACGGCCTGATTACCGAGGGCATCACTTTTATCTCATAATGAGCTGCAAAGTGCTGAGCTGAGCTTTCCTCACATATCATCTGCTGTACCGTTCCTCACCACTTGTTGCGAGTTCTGTTGTAACTTTTAGTGCAGAGATACAACTTTACACGCTGTATATATAACATGCAACGGCAGCCCTTTTTTTTTTTTCCATCAGCGGTACAAGCATATTTAAGCAGGAAAAGTGTGGAATGATCTCCTTTTAAAGTATTATTGTTTTAAGACTGATAGGAAATGTATTTTTGAGGATAGTCATACTTCTGCACATGTATCAGAAGTCCTGAAAATATGTGTATTTCTGCATCTTGGTCAAAGATGTGGCAAAATAGCTCAATCTTGTTGTTAGGTCTGACATCATGGTGGGGGTCTAGACCTCTTTTTCTTGAATGAGGCACCAGTTAAGATAAAATTAAGAAGGGGCTAAATTCATTTATTTAAATCAAACAGTTTTATAGTTTTAGAGCAATTTTCCATCATCAGTGCTTTAAGTGTCTGTTCAGCTGTGTGTGTTGACATAAATCTTTATGGCTACATTCAGACCGAAAGCAAATGTAGCCCAAATCTGATTTTTTTTTTTTTGCCCGTATGTGACCTGTACCCAGTCTGTTAAAGACTGTTTGAACAGCCCAAATCAGATTTTTTCAAATCCGACCCAAGCCACTTTCATTTGTGGTCCTAAATCTGATACATATCTGATATTTTGCAATGTGACTTCAATCTGAATGGCCAGATCACATTTATCCAAACTTTACATCACTGAAATGAGACAAATGTCACAATTCTGCGTCCCAGGAGTGTTACTTCCATAAACATAGTGCGTGCCTGCGTGGTCACATACTACATCAGGACCTCTTTTGCGCATGCGGGTCACTTTAGGGTCACACTCAATTCATACACAAACCTGATAGAAGTTGTATTCAATGTGTAAAATGAATGAGCACACAAAAAGTTGGATTTCACCAAAAAATCTGAATTGTGCATTAAGACCTGCTGTCTGAATGTAGCCAGTGTTATATCCCTTTTCCTGAACTGTACAGGGTGGGGAAGCAAAATTTACAATATTTTGAAGCAGGGATTGAAAGACAGTGTATGACCAGTTAGTTTATTGAAAGTCATGAGAATTTATTTGCCACGAGAAAATTGACATAATAGAAAATGTTTTTATTCTATGTGTCCTCCTTCTTTCTCAATAACTGCCTTCACACGCTTCCTGAAACTTGCGCAAGTGTTCCTCAAATATTCAGGCGACAACTTCTCCCATTCTTCTTTAATAGTATCTTCCAGACTTTCTCATAATAGTTTTGCTCATAGTCATTCTCTTCTTTACATTATAAACAGTCTTTATGGACACTCCAACTATTGTTGAAATCTCCTTTGGTGTGACGAGTGCATTCAGCAAATCACACACTCTTTGACGTTTGCTTTCCTGATTACTCATGTGGGCAAAAGTTTCTGAAAAGGTATGGATAATAGTGTTAGGTATGATTATGACATCAATATATGTTTGGTTTCAAAACAATTGACGTAGTGCCTGCTGAGAAAAAAACAACTAAATGTTCATTGTAAATTTTGCTTCCCCACCCTGTACAGTACAGATAAAGAGCTGAAAATGTGTGAAAATGTGAAACACCTCATAAAAGCCTTATTCTGTGTCAGAGGAATCCATAAAGATCCAGTTCGACAGATGCAGAGGGAACTAATGTTAATTAGCCAATGTGATAAGGTTATCTGGTGACATATTTCATTTTCTCTTTCCTCATCAAGGCTCAACTTTACATATCAGCTTCAACCACTTCCTCAGCTCTTTATTATCACATGTAAAGTGGCAGAATGACAACTGGGTGTGTTTTAAGGACTTGGAGACACAGTACTGCAGACCTGGAAGAATGAAGTGACATCACAGCATAACACACAGATAACACTCCCCTAATACCCTTGCATGAGGTTATATATTCCAAATTTGATATGCATATATTAGGTCCAGACTTACAAAAAAATGTGTCGGACCCATAACCCACACCCAACAACAAGTGCATTTCAGTGGATTTTATTTTAGAACAGTGTTTTGTTGCCCTTTCACAAATGCAGTGCTTTCTTCAAGCTGTTACCAGATGCCCCTTTTAAATATTTAAAGTGAAATGAAACATTTGTGCTATAAAGTCCCATTTGGCTTTTTTTCCCAATTTAAAAATTAAATTAAATGGAAAAATTCTTCATTAAGTAAAATTGTATCATTAAATACTGAAACAACAATACAGGTGTTTTTTTTTTTTGTGTTAGATCCTCTATGAATTTGGTGAAATATCAGACAGTAATATACTGTGGTTTAGGGCTTGTGGTCATTTCATATATTGTGTAGTGCAGGGGTGTCAAACACATTTTAGTTCGGGGGCCACTTTCAGCTAAATTTAATCTGAAGTGGGCCGAACCAGTAAAATAATAACATAATAATATATAAATAATATCAACTCCAAACATTTCTCTGTATTTGGAAGTGAAAAAAGTCAAATTAAACAATGAAAATGTTCACATCTACAAACTGTCCTTTCAAACAATGTGAATAACTTGAACAAACTGAAAGAAAAAGTGTAATTTTAACAATATTCTGCCTCAGTTTATCATTTACATATGTACATTATAATGTACAGATCACAATGGATCAACAAATACACAAAACATTTAGTATCAGGCAGAATATTGTTAAAATGGCACTTATTTTTCTTAAGACATTACAAGTTCTTTACATTTGTTCAGATTATTCACATTTTTTGTGAAATTATACCTTGTTCTAGTGTAAATAAATGAGAATATTTACATTTACAAAGAGAAAATGTGGAGTCGTGACTATTTATAGATTATTATGATAGAATTTTACTGGTCTGACCCACTGGAGATTGAATTGGTCTGCATGTGGAACTAAAATAATTGTTAATTTCTTAATATCTATTTTTGCATTTCACAAATTCATCCCAAGGGCCATATTGGACCCTTTGGCGGGCCGGATTTGGCCCCCGGGCCGCATGTTTGACACTTGCGGTCTAGTGTGTCACGGATTCGGGTCTAGGTCCAGCTGTGCGCACAGAGGGCGGGACTTTCCTTTTCGTCACAGTCACTGCAAATATCAGCCAATCAGCGTCCGTCTTAGCATTACAACCCGGAAGACGGAAGTTGAAAGTGAAAAGAGCGCCTTGATCAAAAGTGGAGACGTTACCTGAAGGTAAGAATATGCTCTTATATATGAACGATATAACTTAAACACAGAAGACAGCTATTTTGTTCGCCAAGAACCTTTATAGCGAGAAACAACGCTGGTGTTTAATTTTCCTTTTTTGTGGTGGCGGGTTCATTCAATAGCGGACAAGTCTTTAAAATGGGGTGTTGTCGCAGAGGAAACACGACAAAAATATTGAATTAAAAGTGCGTGTACATCTGTGCAGCAGTTAGATCAAGTTTCAGCTGTAATATGTGGTAGAAGTGGGTGTTTATTGCGGCTGTTAATTCGATTTGGCAGATATATTGGCTATGTTACTGCTTTAGAGGCTTTTCTGGAATATTTTAAGAGAAATCTGGACAAATGGAGGGATAAACAAGGTGTGTCACATATTTCAGCATAAATGTGTTTTAAGTGTGGCTTTTTTTTTTTTTGTCTGTATCCATTCATTATTCTGGCATTTAACTGTTTAATGAGACTTAAATCTTTCATCTATGTGATGAACTGAGAGCCTCTTTGTTCGATGACATTTTTATCCGAAATCCTGATCTGTTCTGGAGCACTGATGATGACAAGATGAAATGGTTGTTTAGTTCAAATGTATTTAAATTAGCATTATTTGTTTGTAAAGCCTGGAAAAAGCGGCAGATATGTTTGTTTAAATGGGTCAGTGTTTTGTTTTCTTTATATATAGTGCCTATTGTCTGGTATTCGATCTTTGGTTTGTATTTATGGTGTCTTATAAGCCCATGGAAGGGCTGGGCATGTCTGTATGCAAGACACAATAATAAAAACATTAATTAATTAATTAATAAATCTGTCAGTTAGACCACTTTATTTTGTTGTAAATGAACTATAAATGGAGCTGTTCAGTGTTGTACAGGGTGGGGAAGCAAAATTTACAATGAACATTTAGTTGTTTTTTCTCAGCAGGCACTACGTCAATTGTTTTGAAACCAAACATATATTGATGTCATAATCATACCTAACACTATTATCCATACCTTTTCAGAAACTTTTGCCCATATGAGTAATCAGGAAAGCAAACGTCAAAGAGTGTGTGATTTGCTGAATGCACTCGTCACACCAAAGGAGATTTCAAAAATAGTTGGAGTGTCCATAAAGACTGTTTATAATGTAAAGAAGAGAATGACTATGAGCAAAACTATTACGAGAAAGTCTGGAAGTGGAGGAAGCAACAAAAAACGTACCAAAGCTTTTATTAAAGCTCTCAAATCCAAAATCCTAAAGGATCCAACCAAATCCATGAGAAAAATGGCAATTGAACTTGAGGTAGACAACAAGACCATTAGAAATGCAGTAAAATATGATTTGAAGTTAAAATCTTACACAAGAACACCAAAACACTTGTTGACAACAGCAACAAATCCAACTTTAGCAATTTTTGGGAATCATGTTTATGGCTGCCTTCTAGCCCAGATCTAAACAGTCTGGATTATGCTATGTGGGGCGTTTTAGAACATGCTACCAATAGAACATCACACAGCAATGTCAACTTTCTTAAAGATACTATTAAAGAAGAATGGGAGAAGTTGTCACCCGAATATTTGAGGAACACTTGTGCAAGTTTCAGGAAGCGTGTGAAGGCAGTTATTGAGAAAGAGGGAGGACACATAGAATGAAAACATTTTCTATTATGTAAATTTCCTTGTGGCAAATAAATTCTCCTGACTTTCAATAAACTAATTGGTCATACACTGTCTTTCAATCCCTGCCTCAAAATATTGTAAATGTTGCTTCCCCACCCTGTATAATACATTACAGGATCAGTATCTGACAAAATAATAGTCAAAAATTACTGTTGTAACTGAAAAAAAAAAGTCACTTTATTGGTTCCACAGCTCATATCTGGTTTATATGTATTTAACAAGATAACACTGTAGTTCGAAGACCAGTCTGTGTACTTTGACTAATATCCAGCATTTATCTAAGCTGTTATTAAACAAGTAAAATTCAGTTTGTTTGTGGATGAATTATAATTGTTTTCTTAACTTGCACTATTTGTATGCTTGTTGATGTGTGCCAATGTGGACGTATTTGGCACACATTTAGTTTTGCTGATTTTAATATTGTACTGGCATGCAGTTAATATTTATATGTTTCAGTGTTCTGCAAATAGTCTGCAAATTAACAGGGTTCCAGCGGGGTTTAAAAAGTCTTCAATTTACAAATCTGCAAGTAATACCTTAAAAAAAGTCTTTAAAAGGTAATATATTTCATTTGGTAGGTCTTAAGTTATGTTGCCATAAACTTGTTCGCTGGATGGTGATTAAATGTGTCTGAGAAATGTCCAATCTGCAAAGAAATTGAAATTAGGAACCAATTATTGCTAACTGCAGAATCAAGGCATTGGGATATATAAAATAAATAATGTAATAAAATAATAAATAACAGTAATAATAAAATAATAAAATAAAATAATTTAAGTACATTTTCCTAAATTCTAGGTGTCATGAATTTTTGCCAGTATGACCGTGAAATAGGCTGTAAAATGGGCATTAAATTTTGTTCTAAGTAGTCTTAAAAAGGTCTTAAAAAGCCTTAAATTTAACTTTTAGAAACCTGTAGGACGTCACGCTCTGTTCGCACTGCAAATGAGTGCCACGATGGACGGCGGAAGTGGCAGACTGCGCACTGAACGGCAAACCAGCTAATATAGAATTTGATCTGAACATTCTCGTTTTTGTTCGTTTTTTAACCCTGCATTACGCGTACAGTGGTCGCACACAACAGTTCCATCTTTCTTCAGAGACACCCATGGTTTCAGCTGGGTTACAGCTCTGATGGACCTGATATTACAGATAGAGCAGGCTCTGTCTTTGTCAATAGCACATTAGCACCACCAAATGCTAGCTAGATGGCTAGACTGGGTTAACTACAATGAGCCACGATGTTCCAGTGGCTGTCATAAGTAGCCTTCAATATTAGCTCTGTTGTTGTAGTGGCTGCCTTTCTACCAGCTACACTACGTTACATGTCATACTGTTATTGCCATTATGCTGTGCCATATGTTCTAGTGGTGGAACTGTACATATTACTGCGTGTAGATAGTAGAAAGGCAACCACTTCAACAACAAAGCTAATATTGTAGACTACTGATGACAGCCACTAACATTATTACACAATGTTAGTTAATTAGAGCTGCTTTTGGTTACAGTCTATTTGAGTTTTGATGGCATGCTGGGGGAAACATGTTAAAAACATACACAGCTAGCTAGCTAATGTTAGCTGTATCTTTCCTTTACCATTACGAGATACATTCCTCCGTTGTGAGTGCAGTACAGCGACTCTGTAATCTAACCTGACACTAAGAACTGGGATCATCCAGACTTTTGTATGCTTTTAGATCAACACCTGTGTATGGGGACACTCCATTTAGAATGTAATGGTACAGATCGTGTGCTTTAAACTCTGGTAGACTGGAGGATTTTGCTAGATCCATAAACACATCAGGAGGGAGAAGGTATGGGTCGGTAGCTAGCCCTGCTATCACTAGCTGCTCCAAATAGCATTCTTTGCGCTGTCCAGTAAGGTTAGTCACTTCGCAGGACAACTCCAAAACATTATTTTCAGTGCTGGTAGCATAATCTGTCACTCATTCGTTTGTTTGCTGTGTCGCTTTTGCTGTCCACCATGGCGCTGCACCCCTAGTCATGTGATAACTATGATGTTGGTGCAAAGGGTCAATACAAAAGGTGGTTATTTATGGAAGGCTAAAATGACCCGAGGGGACCATGGAGTGTCATGGTGCTCCCCAAGGGCCAGTCTGGCATCAGTGGCATGTTAACATGGTCTTAATATGGGACTGAGCTGGGGCTACCGCCTCGCTTTTCTGCTTTAAGGTATAAAATCCAGTAATATTTCTAATATGTGAGCAAAGCCTGGTTTGTAGATTTGAGGATAAGTATTCTCCCAGCATGCACACAGAGCTAGAGGAGTTTTCGGAACAGGGTGGTGTTTAATTAGCTGCAGAAATGTAGTCCACGTCCTGTAGTCAGGCTCATCAGCGGGTCGCATGGAAGCTCTGTCTCCTGGTGTTTCCTGGTTGGACGGGTGGATTCTGGTTAGCATTGATCAGGCAGTTTGTCTTGTTTACAGTGCAGAGCTCCTCAGGGACAGTGCAGGGGTTAATTGC
This sequence comes from Sphaeramia orbicularis, assembly GCF_902148855.1. Lineage (NCBI taxonomy): Eukaryota > Metazoa > Chordata > Actinopteri > Kurtiformes > Apogonidae > Sphaeramia > Sphaeramia orbicularis. The sequence continues at coordinate 59,534,968 of NC_043968.1, forward strand.
TGTTCAGGCTCTGCTCTCAGCTCACTCCTCAGCTCTGCTAATACAAAGGAGATGACACTAATGAGGGACTGCTGAGAGGACACTTCTTCTTCATGACTGCAGGTTTGCTGGGTGGGTAGGGGGCTTTGGGGATTTACCACAGCTGCTTTAGGGACACACCACCTTTGACAGACCATGTGTTATTTATTTATTTATTTATTTATTCATTTATTATTGTAGTTATTAATTATATGTAGAGACCAGACACCATCATGCTTTATTGCTGACTCACATGTGTCCATCATGGATTAAATCTGCTTTTCCACACCCAAAGTGGGTCGCAGAGTTGTTTTTATTGGGTGAGCAATTGTTAGAGTAAAATAATGCAATATGTATGATTTCGTTTTCTTAATTAAGAAAGAAGAAGTTTTAAATAAATGTTGACCTCTACAAATCCACGACAAATGTAGAGAAGAGACTTCAGATGTAGAGGATGCAACACGATTAAACTGACGAAAAATAAAACACAAAAATTTTGTAAAAGATGAAAATGACATAAATACAATGATTAGCCTATACCAAACAGCAAAACAAAATTAAAAAAAAAAAACAACAAAAAACATAAAAGATGTAAATTTGTATTTGTTTGTTGTGTCTCAAGATGAAAATGTCAGGGGACCACTGCAGTATATTACTTTAATTACGTTTTCTATGGCTGACAATAATTTTATTTCATTCGTTTTAGATTCTCATAAAAGTTATATGAAGTGTGAGCATCTTCATCAAGAACTGACTGATTAAGATAATATATATTTTCCAAGGAACTCAAATACACTTTGCAACTGTAAATAAAATGTCCCCAACTAAACATTTGTTGTGAAAACGTTAATATTTACAACAATGTAGACACATTCATATCGGTTCATCACATCTGATTATGGTAAAAACAATTACTTGTATTTAATTTTTAAGGTAAGTCTGCAGTTTTTAATTTAGTTCTGCTGTCTTTTGTACCATCAAGTTTTCACACCCAGCATGACAAATGATGGTCAACGAGAGATTCCAAATAAATAATGGCAAGTATCAGTAATTATAGTTATGACATATTAAAGATAAGTACACATACAAAACTACAATTTCCATTTGAGTTATATTTACAATATAACATTCACTTTATTAATTAAACTCATGTTTCTGCCCCAAGGTAATAACCAGCTTAGAACACAGTTTTTCACAAACAAAAACAGTTTCATGTTAATTATTAGCCTACATAGTTACGTCTCTAACTGCACTTCAGTTTATTTGCTTAGCATTTGAGGCAGAGGAAGTACTGCACTCTACATAAAAGAAATACAAGTAATGTTGGTACATATTTTTCTTTTTTTGATAAAGATTATTTTCAAAGCTCCCCAACGTTAGTTGTCATCATATTAATGCCACATTGTGGCATTACAAGTGCATATTACAGTCTGTTGACTTGTCTTTGATATTGATTCGCTATTTGAGAATTATGACAGGAATTTGTATCGATTTATCATTAAACAACTACTGACTTGTAGATAATGAAATGCATAATAATTATCTTATTTTTATTGTGTATTGAGCTTCTGATCAAATGAGCATCCATCCATCCATCCATCCATCCATCCTCCGATCCGCTTAATTCCTTAATTCTTGAGAGGCTTGCAGGGATGCTGGAGTGCTGAACCCTGGACATGTCACCAGTTCATTGCAGGGCTGACAGATACACACAATCAACCATTCTTGGTCATATTCACAGCAATGAGTGATTTTAGACTGACAGTTAACATAGTAAGTGCATGTCTTTGAACAGAGAAATGAATATCCATGAGGGGACAAAAAAATGTTAGCTTAGCTTAACTAGTTGCAATTATGTCATATAATATGAAAAAGGGGAACAAATCACAAGTTACAAGTTCTCAGAAATCCTCAGATAAAAGCCAGCTTACTATTTCTAGGTTTGTTTATGTGTCCAGGGACAGTATCTTTACTGGTCAGTGAATAACCTTGAAATTGTCAGTAAGTCTTTTTTTAAGCAACATTGATAGATTCTGCTGTGAGTGTGCTTTTCCACTTAGTTTATCATCAACACCTCTGAGTTTTGGCTTCAGAAATGTGAAAAATACATCACCTCTAAAACTTAAGGATATCTACTGTCAGATTTGCCGATTCCCTATGACACCATTTCACATTTTCTGAGTGCTCTTCAAAAGGTCATTTAGCAAATTACTTACTTTGTCAATAAAGTAATATTGCACAAAATGCTGGTCACGTGTTACAGCCAAATACTGAATCTAAATACTGCAGATCTATGTTTGATTACTGACTTCAAGGGTGAGTGATTCATGAATGTATGCATGTGTGTGCAGTGTCCTCCTCCTTGTCCTCCTCCCTGCTGTGATGATGAGCTTCTCCCCTGGTCCGTCAGGCCTTCACGGCTCCAACAGTATCCAGGAGCAGAGGGACCGCTGGGAAAGAAAACGCAGCCGAACAGCCAAAGAGCTGGTGCAGACAGAGCAGCGCTACTGCCAGCAACTGCAGCTCCTCACCACCGTACGTATCCAAACAGTCCAGAATCTGCTTTATCCTGCTGGTGTCTGTTCATTAAGCTGTGTTCCACTATTATTCATTATATCAGACAAACACTGCAAATATGTGTTGGGTAGAGTCATGGTCAAAAACCTGAATCTTGAAACCTGAATTGTCTCTTGTCTTATAATATGTAGGTGAGTTACAACTAGGGATGCAAACTATCGATTAATTCATTAATCATTAGTTTGCTGACCTTGTCAATTGATTAACAATTAATTGATAAGCGGTGATTTTCCCATGAACCTGAATTTCTCTTTCAATAGGGTCTATATGAACAAAAGCTAAATATTGTTTATATACCTCATGAAAAAAACATGTCATATTCCTTAATGATTTATTGTACCATTAGTGATACAGTACAGGCAATGACGTTTATGGGTCGTATCTGATGACCATGAAAAGATGACAAACTGTATTTTACACCAATTATTTACATGGATTGATAGGATTAGTGGATCAGAAGTTATTCAACATTTTAGATCAGATGCTAGTATTTTAAATACTTTTAGACCTGGAAACTGTGGGTCTTTAAGGGTTAAGATTGTTCACAGCCTAAGATCAAGTGATTGCCAGGCCCTAGTTCATGGTTTGAGTCACAGTGCAGGTTTGAATGCAGGGCCCATGTATCCAGGGTTTCATCTGGTCAAATATTTGCATGCTATATGTGAATACATTGAAAAAAAAAAAACTGTGTTCATGAAGATTCGATTTGTCAATCAACTCCACTATCTATTAGAGAAATAGCTCCTATGAAATGGTGTGCATAGTGCTCCAGTAATCCTCAGAAATATTTCTAAAACTGGACAAGATTTGATTTGCCTCAATTTCATGATGTATCCCTGGAGTTTCATGGGGCTACTGTTGTTTGATATTCACACCTGAGGGCAAAACTTTCAGGTACAAAGTTTGTGAAACGGATGTTTTCTTAAATCAAATAAAGAAACTCTGGTGCTCCAACTTAACTGATCCACAAATATAAACTGAATATAAGTAAAAATTTAATAACAAAATAAAAGCAAAACTCCCAGGTGAATGTGGCTATTGAACCGTATCCCTGTGACAGATCCATTCACCCATGTAGACATTCTGAATACTCATGAATTGATTCCACCAGATATGCTGTTAGTGAATAAATCTGTCTAGTAAATAAGGGTGCTCATTTAAAGACTGACTAGTTTCACATCATTAATTAATAAACACAGTGAATAAAAGACAGTCACCACACCAAACACTTTCAGTGGCAGCACATACTCTGTGTTTGACTGCTGTATTACAGTATAAAATAGGGATGTATGATACTTGAAATAACTGACACTGATTTTTTTTTTTAACCTTTTTTAACCTATTGTGAAATTTAAAAAGATACTCAGGAGGATATAATAGCGGTGTGGTGCCAGTTTAAATTTATTTAATTTGTGTTACCTCTCGTGGCAACAGGTCCAAGGCACTATTGACACAGAACACATGTTTCAATATCATCTTTCTTATAGCCAAAATAATTCTAGATTACTGACGTTGCATGTCTTTTTGGCACCAAGTCTTCATTTTTGGTGATTTTCTGCTGTTCGTTGCTCATTTTTCAACGTTGCAGTGTTTCCTGTGGAATTGATCTGTTGGTGTGGTGGTATATAATCTGGGGGGGCATGCACATGCAAAACCTTACCAGTGGTTACCAATGACTCAGCGGATGTGCAAGGGCGTGGTCTGCTTCGGCAAACTGATTAAGAATGAATGTGATTGGTGGATCGCTGCGTGCAGTGTGTGTCAGGTACCCTTGAAATTAGATGACAACACATTGACTTCAGGTCCTCCAACATCGCAGGACCTGCGATGTGACTATTGCGCACACGTACATGGCAATGACGATGCTCAAACACTATATTGTGCAGCTGTAGTATAGAATAAGAGCAGTGTACAGTACACTCAAGGTAGTACTCATGCCACTCCTCATCCCTGTGGAGAGAACAGGCTGTTCCACCCACCACTGCAGCCTCATCTCTACACAATTACTCACCCTCCACCCGTTCAGTCCAATTAGGACTCATTTTAGTCCTAATGCACATTCAATTTGCTAATCCCATTTTCACTTCAAATGACTTGAGACCGGCACAGCTGTCGCTTTATTGTGCATGTTGGGATACAACAACATCCCTCGATGCTTGTGCTCATGTGCTCATGTGCACACGAGCCATGCAGATATTCCATATAATGTGCACAGACGGTCTGGGCTGCAGGGCACAAAAGCATCAACCTCTAAGTGTTAGTGATAGTGAAGTTACTTTATAATCTTTTATGTTTCGTGTTGTCTGGCAGTTTTCATAGTCCAACCTTTGCCGAAGAGTAACTGCAGTTACACGTCTTTGGATTCATCCTAGATATATACTGTGAAAGACAGAACTGTTGTGTACGAAGACAAGTTTATTTTGTGAATCAACATTTGTGTCTTTTGCTCTTCTTTCTCACAGTACTTTGTGGAGATCCTGAAGGCCAAAGGAACCCTGAGGCAGGACATTAGAGAAAGCATCTTCAGTTCAATTAAAGCCATTCATTCAGTAAACCAGTAAGTAACCTCTGAATAATTTAAACAATATCTCTGCTTCGGAGGGAATAGTGAAAGACTCTATAAAGGGATCAGGATTAGTAGTTTGTTTCTTGCATGGAAATTAAGCAAAGATAAACTCTTATTTTACCAAGGAATGGTCCTTATCTTTAACTGTTTGCAAGAATCAATATTCTGCCCTCTAGGCTGATATTTTTGTTTTAGATTTCTTGCCGTCTGCTGATATTTGCACTTCATGCTGCTTCATTATGAACGGGGAGTAGGTGTCGCTAAGCACATAGTCCAGCTGTCTCTGGATGCTCCAGATTGTCCAGCAGGTTCGAAGGTCACCAGTAGGAGAAGCCACAGTTAAACAACACAGTCTGGAATTACTGTTGAAAATAGCAACTGATACCTTAACCTCTGTAGTATCAGCAACAAATAAGCCATTCATGCACATTAGAAGTTTGCCAGCAGTCAGAGATGCTTCTTAAACCATATACCAGTCAGTTGGTTTGACCGATGAATTGCCACTAGTGAAAATTTGTATTTGAGAAGCCAGATATCGGCCATCAACCTGTATATAATCTGTGCTTGCGCTAGGAAAATGAAAGATACAGCCATTGTGGCTACATTAGCAGAAATGAGTGTAGCCACAAAAAGCCACACAGCCAGTCTGGCTCCCTGCAGCGGGGCACGTAGCGGACCACGGCAACGAGCATAGCTCCCCCGGGAAATTTGGGGAAAAATTAAGTCTTTTTCCTGCATTCTGGTGCATTTTGAGCTTAAAAATATGTTCAATCTGGCTTCAGTTTCATACAAAAAAAAATCATAAAAAATTAACTTAAGTCAACATTTTCATCTAAACTATTTTTATTTCTAATCTAATGTATAACAAAACAATAAATGATAGACTTATTTATACAATTATTCTTAGAGCATTTGGCGTGGTATACATACACATTTCCATCGTTTCATGTGTTATTCAACGCCATTTGATCGTGTATCAATGTACACCAAGGTCTCCAGTTTACATATCTGTAACCCCTAACCCTAACCTAATCGCGTGGTATTTGACGCGGTGTGAACATACACACGGAAAGCTTATAAGAGGTAAAGATAACACGCCAATTTAGTGGCGTGCTGTCTGTACGCAATTCATGATATCACGTTGTGAGCTGGGTGGCAGCAGCATCGCAACCATACGATGTCATACGACCGCAACAAACATGACGCGGAAACGGCTGAAATGTGGAAACGGCTGGAGGGATATGCATATAGGGAAGTGGAGCTCCTGCCATTTCCACGTCGTGCCTGTTGCAGCTGTCACTGCCAGGCCGCTGCACGAACCTTTGCTTTCCATAATGCACATCGTGACAAAATTCTGAAGATGCCCAAGTTACCTCCTGGCTCTGTTTGTAAACACATGGACAGTTTATGGTGGAGTACACTTTGAAATTGTTCACCGTGATGCAAGAGATTTAGGTGAGTAATCACAGAAAGACTTACGGATTTGTGATACTTAGGCTATGACTGGGGTTTTACAGATTTGATGAAAAATTGGTGACAAAGTCTCCAGTAGCTTTAATTTCATAGATTATGTAAACTGCTGTACTGTATATTACTGTATACACAACAGACTGTCATAGTTGCATTTCAGCGTCATCTGACTGTCAACCTAAACTACCTAAACCAAAAATGTGCTGGACTGAAGAAAGATTCCAGTCTGGCTGGTTTTCTAGTGGATGAAAAAGGTTAACCTGTGGCTAATGAGCTGAAGCTCCTAATCATGTGTATCCCTTTGAGCCAGTCGTATCAGTTCTCTGATGATGCCAAAGACTCTCCTAATATTTATGACAGTCTAGTTAGGATTTCTCATATCTGATGGGAGAGGCTAGTAATATGTATGTTGAGTTTGGCTATTTTTACCTTTAGGTAGTATTATAATTTGCTAGTCTATGTATAAGATGTTAAAGATCATCACAGAGGTCACGTGGTTGTTATGGATCCAACATTTTCATTTAGTAGTTGTTTTTTCAGGGAACCGATCCTCCTCTCCTGTAAGACTCCGATCAGACAGTCTCTGGTCTCCCTTCGTAGACCCTAAGGCAGTGACATGGTTGCATCTAAAGATTGAATTCTTGTGTCTGTACTCAGAAAACGCTAACGTAAACAGTCACCTTTTAATCAAATGTTTTTGTTACTGAGGACTCAGCAATGTTTGTGTTTTAAGGAGAAGAATGGTGGATAAATGTGAAGTTATGTGAGATATTAAATTGTTTGGTTTACCAGGTCTCAGGAGGAAAGTTAGTGCGTTAGTTTATATTTTAACTTTGTGGAGCTTTTATTGTCCTTCATGAAAGTGTTTTTCAGAGAAAGAAGTTTGTTGAAGTAAAGGTTTTGTATTTTTTTCTATTTATTGGTACAATAAGTACTTCTGTACAATGTGAAATTCAGGTAAGGTCAGAAGATTAGACCTTGGCTTAGGCATTCAAACACTCTTGAACATTTCTTTTCAATACATCTTTCTTCTGTTAGTTCCGGTCTGACCTCGCCAGAAAAATGTTTATGTTTATGTACCTATTGTGGTTATGTTAATAGGTGCATATTAGAAATGGAAATTAGATTTTTTTCATCCACCTTCCTCTATGTAGGTCACTTTGTTGATTTAAGAGACATTTGTAATTTAAAGTGAAAAAAAATGTATTGTATTCAACTGTATTGTACACGCCTGTTTATGTAGCTGAATAAGCCATTTTGTATGTTAAGTAAATGTTGTAAGTATATACATGTATTTGGACTAACATGCATAAAAAGGTGCAGGAGAACTGACTGTTGTGTTGGTGAATCAGACCTTTGATTGAAAAAAGTTTACAGTGTTTTGTAGGCAAGATGGATCACAAATATGACCCTGAATGTGTCAAACATGGAATTCTACACTTAATAAAGTGTATTATTAAGTGAAAACAGGCAGTTTTGTTAAACATACACATTGTGTGCAGATGTGATTTTTTGTTCATGTTATTATTAGTGCAGTGTGTTCTGAATGCAGTGAAGACAATGTATTTCATATATTAAAACCAAATTCTTGGTGACATTGAACTGAACATGTGTTTCTGAGCCTTTGAAAAGTACATTTGTTTAGTTGTAATTCTGTAAAAATGAGACACTGGAGGTTCCCAACCATTTTTGGCTCATGACCCCAATTTAACATCACAAATTTCTGCCGACCCCAGGCATTCAAAGCGGAGACATTTTTTGCTAAAATTAATTTGTTTTCGATCATGTAATAGCTGGCCATACTATGTTGCAAATAAACGTTAATTTTAGATTACACTTAGGCTATATAATATATAGTATTATGGACGGAGGCAGAAAAGCCAGGTGTAGATTACTGCACAAAGTGAGAATTTTATTTTCCTTGGTCAGGATATGTACAGTCAGTCCAGCTTGTATTTACAAGGCTGACAATTAATACTGAACAAACAATAACTCAAACTATGAATTATGAAAGAGCTGCAGCATCTGAAACCGACCACAATGAACATTTGAAAGATAAACAGTACCACAGTGCTTCAGTTTCATCTTTGCAGTTTGTCATGTCTTTTATGTATTGGGATTGTCTCTGTCAACTCAACATATATTTTTTATTAGTACGTTTTTAACTTTGTGTTTTTTTTTTTTTTGTTTTTTTTTTAAGTTTGATGAGCGGACTCTATGCTCAGCCTCACTACTTCCTGAACTTCAGGTGGGTCCTTTATGTCTTATCTTTCATTACTGAACACACTGATTAATCCAGGTGTGCCTAATTAATCAGTAGTTGCAACAGGAAGTAGCAGACACACCTGGATTAATCAGTGTGTCCAATAATGAAAGACAGGAAATAAAGGACCCACCTGAAGTTCAGGAAGTAGTGGGGCTGTGCATACAGTCCATTACTAGAAATTTCAGGCGACTCCATTTGAATTCCAGGTGACCCAACGTGGGGTCCCGACCCCAAGGTTGAAAAACGCTGCACTACTTGATGACCATGGGAAAATGTGAGTTCTGAGGTCAGCTTGATTGAGAACCACTGATGTAAACCACATAGTTGTTTGTTCTGTGTCTGTGCTTGTACTTGCTGATGGTGTGGCATGTCTTCTACTGACAAACATAATAAGAGCACTTGTAAATGATAGAAAACAAAACTATTATTCATTTTATTTGCTCCATAACACGTTTTCACACAGGCTCCCCCACATTTCCTGTGATATATTTTCAATTATTGAATACTGATTATATTATGGCTTTACGGGGAGAGACATGCATCTATATTACCCTGTGTATCCCGCTAATTTATATTTCAGTTCAATATTTTATTAGTGGTCTGTGGCGGTTCATTGTTTCTCACCATACATTAGTGCAGAATTTAATTTTGTACATGCACGTATGAACCCACTATTGTGATGTGGTTATCATTCTCAAAATGCTGTTCATCTTTTTGTCAGAGTCTTTATCCACCTAAATAAATGTTGTGTTTTATTTTGACTTTAATAGGATGCAAAGTCATTTATAACAGTCCTGCAAATGTCTGACATTAGACTGATACAAAGGTAATATTTCATTTACATGATGAAATCAGACTGAGACAGGAGTCAATAAGAACATTCTTATATTTCCATTTAATTTTTTTCTCTTTTAGGGAGCACGTTGAAAGTGCAACTTCACTTCTTAGTGATGTTGTTGCCAAAACTTAAAAAACTTAAAAACTTGGACGCAAATGGCAGACATGGTCGCAGCTCAAGTTACCACAATTTAAGTTTAGTGAAACAAGCATAGCACAGTTCACTCTCTGTTTTTTTTTTTTTGTTTTGTTTTGTTTGTTTTGTTTTACAGGTACTTTTATGTACCAGCTGATAATTTGAGCAAAATCTTTTTGTACTCTATGAAATTGCTGGCATTTGGCAGGTGGTTTGTGCAAATTTTTAAACTTGGTACATATTTTAAAAAAAAAATAGTGGGGAGGGACTCTGCGGACTTAAACACTGGTGATTGGTGTTGGTATCCCATTGCAAACTGAAGGTATATTCATTATGTAAATTCCTTACCATAGCCCTTACCATGATCTTTTCCTGACCCTAACTTAGTTGTTTTGGTGCCTAAACTGAATCAGACATTAATCCTGTTGTTGTCACAGCCTAAATCTAAGAGTTATTTTGGATTTGTTTTGGATGCTCTGCAAATTGATCTGTAAATTTTGCGTATATTCCATTTTCAGTGTAATTTGAAACCATCCTATCTGGCCGTTTTGGTATGAAGGGGTATTGATTTGTCAGTTAGCCCAGGTAATTTATTTTAAAAATGTTAAGTTCACCAAAGAAGTACGTATAGCCTACTCTGTGGAAACTTAATTATTTTTTCTATATTATAATTTTTTTTACTCCTCTTTCTTTGTGTTTATATATCATAAACAATACATACATGTTGCGATATTCAATATAGTTCAGTAAACCCTGAAATGCACATTCACTTGTATGGCAGCCAACTCTACAGTTGAAAGTCCCATCAGATTTTCAGCCTGTGGTCTGAACAGAATGTAATGGACAAGACATACACTGTTCAGTATCCGACCGCACAGCATGACAAACAGGGGAGTAAGTGTCTGGGATACCTTTTATTGGGAATTCCATTTCCAGACTAAATAATGAGTTGTGTTGGGTTCCCTCAGGCCCTCATCCTCCGCAGAGCGACAGGATTTCTGGTTGAGAGTGCTAGAATGAAGATTGAAGTATGAATTACGTATTGTGATGTATTGGATAAATGGTTCCGTACTTCCCATACATCTTCATTATGAGCTCCTTATTGAATCAATGCTTGAAACATAATGGCAAGTACTCAATTTAAAAAAATGGTCTGTGGAGAGAGACTTTGTTAGTGCCGAACTGATTTACCACCACTAAGTGATTGATTATAGATTTCCCCATATTCTTTTCACTTTCTTTCACGCTGACATTTGATATGCACTGAATATGTACGACATTGCCAAGAATAATTGAGAATAACAGTGGTGATAATTAGCTTTTGTGGATGGATATTTGGGAGCCGTTCTCATTTATCTGTCAGATATAAAACATTAAGCCCTTCATGGTATGTTCTAATGCAGTATGAACTGTTTAGACCATGACACCCGCTCACAGATTGTTTCTCTTTTTCATCTTGTATCCCATCAACTTACACATGATATGGACGATATCTGTAAAAATAATGCTTCAGTTATATTTTAACAAATATTACAGTAAGTGTCACCATATTTATTTTAGAGCTGCATTGGTTTTTTTACCAAGATCTTGTACTGATGACAGGAGAGTCAGACCACAAATGGTAGTTGAATTTGATAGACATAACACCATTCAGTCATTTCGATGGGCTGGTTAAAATTATTGGATAGTGTTTTTTTCAGTCCTGTCTGTTTCACAGGTGACTAAATTTTTTTATTTTTGTGTTAGAGCATTTAATTAATTGGTTGCAATCTAGGTGTGAAGGGGATTTTAAGCAATATAGTAAAAAATGCTCCAGGAAAACATCTTCTACCCCACCTTTAAATCCAAGTGGTGTTTTGGTAAGGCTGTGTATGATTTTTTTTTTTTTTTTTTTTTTGTATTAATGTGTAATAATCACAATGACAGAATCAATAATTATTAACTAATAGGAAATAATTTTTAACCAGTTATCCTGTATAATCAGTATTTTTAGTTTCGGTTCTTCATGTATACACTGATCAATCCTAACATGACCACATGATGAAGAGATAGCAACATTGATTATCTTGTTAGTGTTCCACTGGTGAATGGGGCAGATCTATTAGGCAGCATGTGAGCATTAAATTCTTGAAATGAATGTGTTGGAAAATCATAAATGGTTCAATGTGAGGATCTCAGCATTTTGATGGAGACCGAACTGTGAATGACCAAATGACCAGGGCAGAGAATCTCCAAAACTGTAGTACCTACCAAAAGTGGTCTAAGGTAGTACAACCAGAGCCCAGTCCAGCTGAGCATCAGTGCTTGATAAAGAAGTCTGAGGCAAAGAGGCCTGACCTCGAAGTCTTAGAGCAGTGGTTTCCAACCTTTTTTGGCTTGTGACCCCATTTTAACATTACAAATTTGTGGCGACCCCAGATATTCAAAACTGAGACTTTTTTTTATTTTTGCTTAAATGGATTTATTTTTACCTCCGCCAAGTGTAACAGCGGAGGTTATGTTTTCATCAGGGTTCGTCTGTCTGTCTGTTCATCTGTTTGTCTGTTAGCAAGATAACTCAAAAAGTTATGGACAGATTTTGATGAAATTTTCAGGAAATGTTGATACTGGCACAAGGAACAAGTGATTACATTTCTCCGAGTGCTTTTCTAGTGATCATGTAATAGTTTGCTCTACAATGTTGAAAATAAATGTTAATTTAGAGGACATTTAGTCTATATAATGTATATTATTATGGACGGAGGCAGAAAAGCCAGGTGTAGATTACTGCACAAAGTGAGAATTTTATTTTCCTTGGTCAGGATATGTACAGTCAGTCCAGCTTGTATTTACAAGGCTGACAATTAATACTGAACAAACAATAACTCAAACTATGAATTACGAAAGAGCTGCAGCATCTGAAACTGACTACAATGAACATTTGAAAGATAAACAGTACCACAGTGCTTCAGTTTCAGCTTCACAGTTTGTCATGTCTTTTATGGATTGGGATTGTCTCTGTCAATTCTCCATATATTTTTTATTTAGTTTTTTAATCAATTACTAGAAATTTCAGGCGACCCCATTTGAATTTCATGTGACCCCATGAGGGGTCCCGACCCCACGGTTGAAAAACACTGTCTGAAACGTTCTGATGCTAACGTCTTGGTGGCCAATACAACAGCAAACCCTCAGAGGCCTAAACTTAAATTCCTTTTTAATGTGGATTTTTTTTTAGCCATTTTGCTTTTCCTTGTGATGGGAAATGTGGGAAGGGAGGTAATGACATGCAGCAAAGGACCAGGAAGGCCTGGACCAAGAATCAAATCTTTGTTGCTTTAAGGCCTCGGCCTATGCCAGATGAATCCCCAGGGATCTCTACATTTTTTTTTTTTTATTACATTGTCATTAAACAAATTAAAATCCAATAGATCAAGACGTTGTTTTCATGTCATATTCTAATCTCAAAATGCACAGAGGCTTCATTTACAAATTGAAAGCACAAACATTTTCGTGTTGAGGCCACAGCCCCAAGACCCCCCCTACCGGATTTTAGTTTCACACCTTTTTTACTGCTCAAGAGTTTGCAGGTCTGATTAACCTGAGTTGTTGATCCTCGGCAAAAGCAATGCACAACTTCAATAGTAGAAACATTGTGTGAGAACCCTGCTTTCCTAATGCTTCTCTGATAGTAATACAAGTGTCTCTGCGGAGTGGAGGTGTACTATTTATCTGATGTGTCTGTCTTTATCGTCTTAACTCCGGAGCGCAGTCGGGATAGTTAATGAATTCTGCCATCATTAAGTTTGCAGAGTTACATAAGAAAAGGAGACTTGAATTAATTGATATGCTGTGCCATTCATTCTGGTTCTGGTGTTTATGGAAAACACAGAGCAGGCAGCACAAGGAGCAACCCAATTATACCCGACTGCTTCATGACAAACAGGAATAAGCAACTTGAAAGAGCTGTCACTGGATCCAGTAAGGAGCATACACTTAACAATGGTGCTAGGTTGGTGGGGGTTGGGGGGTGGGATGTTTCCATTTTTTTTTTTTACATCAACACTCACCAGTTCATTTGAAAACGCAGCATTTTTCAAATTGTACATTTTATTGACACCAACAAAATGCTGCTTTATTGTGTTGTCTTCTCACAACACCCCCCTCCCCCTTTTAATGCATGTATGTTTATCTTTCAGTCATTAGTCATTTAGCAGATTCTCACATGGTGCCGTAACAATTAGTATTCCTCTGTTCAAGCCTTCCCCAAATGAAGCCGCCTCGGCTTGAATTGTTTGGTCGAGGTTGTATCCACCCCAGATGTCGCAACCGCTCGGAATTAATGTGGATTAACGTGACACGCGCAGAATGCTAATGTTATCTCCATCCTGCTGCTGATGGCCAGACAATTTAATTGCTGTGAAAAAAAGTATAAAAAATGTAATCCATAATTTCATATTTATGATAATAGCCTCTGGCAGTGAGAGGGGGAAAAAAACGGAAACACAGTTTTTCCCGCCCTTTGCCCTCGTTAGAACTCTCTCGGCTGCTCCTGCATCTCCTGATTATGAACAGAGGCTACCTTGGCGCGCAACTTCATTAAAATCTATTTAAATCAACTTCAACAGCAAAGTGCTCCTTCTTACAGCATGTACGAACAGAAGTCTCTGGGAACATCATTAGAGAGTCGGATTTGTGTGTGTGTGTGTGTGTGTGCGTGTGTGGTACTTCCTCTAAGTTTGGATAACAAGCTCCTTCACAAGTGTCAACACCCCCAACCAATTGCGTCCGTGTTACTGTAATGTGCCTGACAGGCTGAACGACTGCTTTGCCTCTGCCTTGATCCAGTTGTTTTGTTCCTGAGTTCAGCAGGCGTGTTCTCACTACAAAGTGGCCCTGGGTGCCCTGAAGGTAGACCCCACCGTCTGGGTCCCAGTAAATATGTCACCCACAGGGAGAGGCCTTCAAATGACAGTATAGAGCCTCGTCTGCTAAACCTCCCATTAACGGGGAAGCAATCCTCTGAACTTTGCTCAACCTCCGCACTTTCTCTAAACATGTGTGCCTTTGCTCAAAATGATGCTTCAGATCCGATCTTGCCTTATTTGAGCTCCTTCCCCACAGATGCAGAGCAGCAGTGCATTCTCAGGCAATAATATGCACTAACTCAAAGTCCAATGTGGTTTGACTGGAGGGTAAATGCTCACTGGGGGGGCACTTTGAAATGAATGTGTCAAAGGTTTGTGATGCACAAAAGATATGCAGCTCATCCTGAAATAGTTACTTCCACCATGTCCTGTGTTGGAGTCAAGGATGCTGTTGTGACTTGGTAATGATGTCTGCCTGCTTGTCTGTATGCCCCAAACATGACTGACAGTGACCCCATGAATTTGACGGGTTACAGGTTTTTGAGGAAAATCTCCAATTATGGTTTTCAGACCATTTTTAATTGAAATAATTTGACGTAAATTGTAGTTTTAATGCATTAGGGATTACAGCTGAACGATGAAGCCAAAAATGTTATCACCATTCAGATTACAACAAATGTCATATATTTATTTCTTTTACCCAGTATATAAAGTATTCAAATATAATCTCAACATTTTTTTTTTTTTCAACACCAAAATATGCATGACTGAAATTAAAGGAGTTATATTTTGCTTTTTTAAGTGGAATTATGCATTTTAAAACATTTCCCCTTTGGTCTACATAAACTGTAAATGCTATGCTTGGGTCTGAATTCTTCATTAATTCAACTCCACAGGTCCATCTTCAACTTTATTTCTGAGTAATGACACCAGAAAGGTCATTTTGAGCGCTGGCCCTTTAAATGCACATGACCCCACCCCTCCAGGTTGTTGACTGTTCCGCTCTGACCCGTTCAGCCACTTGTGTTCATTAATACAACCAAAAACTGAACATTTTAGGTAATCTGCTCAAAGTTTGGACATATTTTCAGTATGGACTACAACCACTGCTGCTGACAAACAATTATGTCGTACTCAGAGAAATGTTCGTCGTAAGTCTTAACCTCATATGTGCAAATGTCGTGATGTAACTTGTTATAAAACTTAACAAATTAAGAAGGAATTAAAACAGATTGTAGAAATCCACTCGATTTTTGCCAAAATGAATATAAAGATAGCTTTGCAGCACCTGGAGGGTTCAAATGCAGACTTTTTGAACTGTTAGGGTCCAAATAAACAAATTTATGTACCAAAGACTAATAAAAGTGAGTTTAGCAAAATATGACCCATTTTAGTAAAAGAACAATACAACTTCTAAGCAAAACTGAAATGGCTTAAGGATTATTGCAGAAAGAAGTAGAGTGATGCTGACTTCTGAATTAGCTGAAGTACCTTTTTTCACATTAGTCATTCAGAGAAAAGTGAATTCTGAAAAAAACAATCTTTTCAACTTCTTCTTGGTTTGCAGGTCTCTACTCGTCCATTTGGAGAATGGCTACTTTGGCCGTGGCTTCGACCAGTTCTGTCCATATCTTCACCACTACAACATGTACGCAGACAACATCTACAATGCCAGCAAAGTGCTTACGGTACGATATCATATGAAGTATTTCCTCATTGGCATTACACAATATGAGTGTTTCATCAGCATTTCACAAGCTGTTCATTACAGTGAATCTGATGAGATTTTATCCCTGTGAGGAAACTGGGCAGAATTATTAGACTAAACTCAATAACAGATGTATATGTGGTTAATGAATTCTGTGTTACTGACCTTAGCAGTTCCACTACTGTCACAGATGCTAGTGTTGGCATTATATCACTATGCGTATTGATAAACAATGCAAGAAAAATCAAAACATGTTACTAAAGAGACAAAATGATCATTTTTTAGGATAAGACTAAATAATATGGGACCTATTGTTACACTTCTGACGTTCTCTGCTTCTAGCTTCCTCTCAGCTTCTTAGTAAACTGAAGATGTAATGGGACATCGTCTGAGAAAGTGTACAATTTTTCCAGTTTTCTACATTTTTCCAGTTTTCTACATTTACACATATTTGCCTTTTTAACTGTTGTCTGCTCAAAGATGACAACATTAACTAATGGCAGTGGCTGATGTTTATCTGTTGCGCATGAGTCTCCAGTTCAGCCATGGATTCTGACTGTGGCTGCATTGTATTCAGCTGTGTTTCAGTACTGCTAGCTTAAGTTCAATATGGTACTAAATAGGTGTTAAACTGTGTTTCCTGAAACTTATATAAAAAAGCACATTGACTGATGCATTTATTTCAGTGCATTTATATCAATACTTTTGCATCTATGACACATTTGAACGTGTAGAGTTTGTGTAATGTGTTGTTTTGCAGCTGCTGAAGACTGTAGCCCAATGACTGAAGAAACAGAGTGTAAAAACATGTTTGATTCATTATAAAAACTCCAGCAGTACAAATGAATCCACTATCTAGGTAATTAATGAAATGAAGTTGGTTCAATTTCCAGTTTTGCTGGTTCAGGTGTAGAAGGTAATACCTACATCTAACATTTGTCAGATTCAGATTGTGTCAAATTGTAATAGGTCCCACATTGATGACCTGTTGTTGACAACATCACAGCACTAAATCCAACATATTTTGAATTTTAATGAGAAAATGCTATATGTAGAGTGTTTAACTCATGACCCATTCATAAATGTATAAAAAACACAGTTTCTGATTTTATTAATTCCTGATTGTTCCATCTGTAACAAAAAACAAAACAAAATCAATCCATCTATCCATGTATTGATTGTTTCTTCGCCTCTTTGATGCAGTACGGACTTGAATGTGTTCAACTCTTCACATTCAAAGTGCTGTGGTGCCAAAATATAGAATGAAGTTTTTACCTGTGTGTCTCTACTCAGTTGTCAGTTCTTAACAGAGATCCAAACCGTTAACACTTTGAGATGTCTTACTTCACAATCACTTCACTGCATCTGCTCTGCTTAATAAATAATTCCTCTCACATTGTCCCCATCATACTTGTGACTCTTCACCCCTCTGCTGTCCGACTCGTATTGCTGCAGGCATAATGACCAGCTAAACATGCACACAGACACACACAGCACAGCT
This sequence comes from Sphaeramia orbicularis, assembly GCF_902148855.1. Lineage (NCBI taxonomy): Eukaryota > Metazoa > Chordata > Actinopteri > Kurtiformes > Apogonidae > Sphaeramia > Sphaeramia orbicularis. The sequence goes on from NC_043968.1 coordinate 59,552,894, forward strand.
GGCATTTAAAGTCAAGTGGCATACAGTGATGTTTATAACGACGCCGCAATAGAGGAGAGCTTTACTCAGGTCTATTTAAATACACGAGCCATGTTTATTTTGATGATTGACATGAATGACAAGATAAGAGTTTTTGTCATCCAAATGTTGACAGATACTCATGCTGACATGATGCGCAAATGCATATTTAATGACAACTACAGCTGCCCTGCCCCCACCTCCACCGCCGCCTCCTCGCACCTCCTCTGGCAGCAGCATAATGAGTGACAACAAGAGGATTTTTGGGTTTGTCAGGAGAAGTACACAGTTAGAAAGTGACATGTGACTCAAGGGTCGTCACTGGTCGTGTTACGTCCATCACTCATTATCTGAGCTGCATGCAGATTGTGTTGGGGAGAAAACATATACACCAGGTACCGGGTGTAAAGATGGATGCACTCTGCTCTGTATGTGGCCACTGACTTCCTGATTCAAGGCTGATTCACTAGGACCTGATTGGCTTTGATTTTACACTCATTTTGATTCAGTTTAGGATATTTAAGAGTTAATGCTTGGATACAAAAGAGATTCTTAGAGAAAAATAAGTGCTGTCAATTGCACTAACCTGGAGCATCAATAAACATATAAAGGCTGACACTGACACCAAATCAGTCCCAGGGTTTAGTTACTTCATATGATTTTCCCAAGATGCCAATGTGCTCCTTAGTTATAAAACTTGTACGATCACAAAGAACTTCAGTTGCACAAATACTTTTTTTTTTTTTTACTGAAGAGATGTGAGAGAAGATTAAAAAGCAATATGATCTAATGTCTTTAATAGAAAAACTTTGTTAGATTTTAAAGGTCAGGTTTTTTTGATAATTTCTTCTTCAAACTGTTTTTATTTAACAGTTATATAACTACATACTTCCTACTTTTTACTGAAGTTGTATCCTTCATGCCCTTCATAGCCTTCCTACTTCATACAGTCTTTGTGCTTGGTACTTTTTTTTTTTTTTTTTTTTTTTTTAAAAGAAATTGACTTCAAATAGGTCTTAAATTGCTTTTTAGTGCTCTTAAAAGTCTTACATTTAACCTGCAGAAACCCTGTATTATATTTACAGACATTTGGATTGAATTTTTCAAAGGGACTAACAGATTTATCATGATGTTTTTCCCAATACAGCCCAAAAAAACGAAATAAAATCCTGAAATTGCCGTTTCACTGAAATTTCACTGTCATATTTTTGACATGCTTAAGGGTGTTTGTCTTTTGTCTTGTTAGATCCAAGTGAGGAAAAACAAGGCCTTCAGACGTTTTAAGAAGCTACAAGAAGCCAGACCAGAGTTCAACGGCCATAAGCTGGAGGATTTACTTCAGCTTCCCATCCAGCGGATTGATCAGTAAGATTCCTGTGTTCACTTTAAAAGAGATTATTATGTTATCTTTCTCAGTTCTCATTAACTGCTACAAAGATTCGTGTGGTCTTTTCACATGTCGAAAACTAGTAAGTAAGTAAGTAAATTGTATTTATAGAGCACTTTTCACAGACAGAGTCACAAAGTGCTTTACAGTGCGAAGTACAAATAAACATTACAAATAAAATACAATTAAAATACTATTAAAACACAATAAAATACAATTAAAATACAATTAAAATATGATAAATACATAAAGTGCAATCATTTTGTTGCAGCCCTGAGTCAGTTGGGAAATTAAAAAGCCTGCTTGAACAGGAGTGTTTTGAGGTGTTTTTTAAAACTCTCTACAGAGTCCATGGACTGTAGGTGTAGAGGCAGGTCATTCCAAAGACGCGGTGTTACAGCTTTAAAAGACCTGTCACCCTGCGTGCTAAAACAGGTGTGAGGAACCATCAGCAGGTGGTGCCCTGAAGATCTCAGGCTACGAGCTGAGCTGTAGGGCTGAATCGGAGTAGCAATGTATGCAGGGGCCTGCATACAAGATAACAAGATAATCAAAGCTAGAATGTAGACTTCAACTACAATCTGCACCTTTGTTTGTCTGGTCGAACACATGCATCTCCTCATCTCATTAATGTATTTTAACATTACACAGAAACCTATAAAAGGGCATAATCTAGGCCTACATTAAATTATGCGTTAAATGCTAAATTACAAAGACATGGTACGACATATGTTACATAAGGCAGACTACTACATGTCTTTAATATACAGGGTTATTCAAAAAGAATGAACCGATTTCATGACACATTGCTTCAGTTATCAAACATTGTCATGGAATGAGACAGTGACCATTTAAAAAAGTTTTGAATGGCTGCTTCGATGACCTTAAACATCGAATAACAACAGCCATCAACTCAGTGGATCGTGATATGCTGATACGCATCTGGGAGGAATTCTCTTATCGCATTGAAGTTGTCCGTGCTGCAGGTGGTGGCCACATTGAACACTTGTGAGACAGGAAATAAAAGTTGATTGTGAGTAAAATACTTGTGACTTGGCTGGAGTTTTCTATTGCTTTTCCTTATTAAAATATTGCATAATGAAATCAGTTCATTCTTTTGAATAACCCTGTATCAGTGTAAGAATTTGTAAATTCCAATTTATTTTTTTAATTTGAATTGCATTTTTTTTTCAAAAAATGGTATTATTTGACTCTTTGCTAAGCTCCTCCCTACGTTAACAGCTGTAATCAGGCAGTGAGGCCAGACATGCTTTCAGGAAAAAGTGAAAATGCCCAAACATGGTTAAGGATTAAACAGAAGGAACAAAACAGCAGTCACAGATGAGTCCAATGCGTAGTCTACCCAAATAAGCTGTGAATTTTGTGTATTCTTGCTGACTGTGGACACACAAACAGACTAAAACATGCCCTTATTTCTCAGATAATGTTGTTCATATCTCAGCAAAATTGGTATTAAACCTCAAACATCTCTAACTTAATATATATGGAATCAAACCTAATTAAGACCTTCTGAACATACCCGATGCCAATTCAATGGTCATAGGGCTCTCAACCTGTGTCTTTCCATATTCAGTGAAGGGAAAAAGAGGAATCGATCCAATCTTGTGTTTTCTGTGGTGTGTTGGAAAATTTGTTCAGTTGTGTGAATGCTATTGAAACTAAAGTTGCATGACATTGTCCTCCTTTTACTCTCAGTGTAGTCAACAGTGGAGGTGTACTGGTGCTGCTGTTCCACCATTCAGAATACCGCTGCAGATGGGTCACAGATTTCATGCTTGAGTTTTGTTTTTGCAGTTTAGTTGTTTTCCTCTCACCAGTCACCCACAGCATTGCACAATGTATAGTCTCTGTGACAGATGTAATTATTATTATTTGATGTAGCACCCATGTAAGTAGTCAGACTGTCCACAAACTGTCAAAATCTCTTTTGTTAAGCACCAGTTTTGTTGGCTGTAATTTCATGCGGTCTTGATCTCGCTTGTTAATTAGTGGAACAAGAGGAGAAATGGGCTGAAACGTGCTTTCCATTGCAGCACATATCATGACACTGGTTTATCAAGCTGCTTGCTTGTATCTTAATTAGGGCCCGTCTCATCTTCTCATCTCTCCAGATGTACAATCGAGTGCTCAAAACGTTACATCCATCCATCACACAAAGGAAAAGTTGTTTGAGAAAAAGTGACTTTTAACCTTAACATCTGAGACATTTTACTGTACGTCTAATTTATGTTCACTTTCTCCTCTTCAACAAAGGCTTGCCTTTGCTTTATTTGCTCAAAGATCCTACGCTTCTCGGATAGTTTAAACCTCTGTGACACGGAATCTGGGAAGCAGTGGCACTAAAAAGTGAATTAGAATCTGCATAGGGCTGAGTGAAATGGCACCACAATCACAATAATTCCTAACATTTTCCATATTGGTCCACATCAATATTTATCACAATATATAATTTGATTTAGGTGCCAGTTTGAAGGGTGTTCTGTAAGTTTATGTGCAGTTTAGCAAAAAAGGAAAAAAAAGGTTTGTTGCCATTAAGTATAGATTTGAGTTTACAGAGTGCACTTGAATGTACCATGAAGTTTCTGACAATGTGTGTCAAACTTAAAAAGACTGTTACATCCAATAAATGAAACATACATTTTATCACAATACCTGTTTTGATATTATCAGCCACTACATCTGCCACATATGAGTGATTGTAACTAGAGGTTGATCTTGGATAGAGTTGTGTGCATTAAGAAAATAGTTTGGAGAAGGAAAAAAGCAATAGCGAATGCTGCCTCCTCTGTGAAAAACAACCTGGCATTGACATCTTTGTATCCGCGCTTTCATCCACCATCAGAGACGCTCACATAATGGACACTCAGGAAAGACTCACTGAACAGCTAGTTCTCAGATTAAGGTGATTAAGGACTGAATGGGACTGAATGGAGTGTAGCTGTAGCCAGATGCTGTGGCCGAACTGTACAACAGCAGATACACACACCTGCCACTGCCATTGGTGGATGTTGTTTTACTTGTACATGGAATGATGCCTGGCAGAAAGTTGAATAATGAACTTTATGGATTTTTACCAAATCCACCTGCTAAAAGTAGGTCCTCCAGTTGCTGTATTATGTATTGTTGTCATATGCTGCCACATATTGTCATCAATGTTATGAGCGATAATAAGCTAACAGAGTTACGGTATTTGAACAATTCACTTAATCCAAAGGTTTGTTTTAATGGAGACTGGCAGGAGAACTTTTTGATTTAGAAAGGTTTATCTTCTGCTTCAGTATTGCATTGGGCTTTTATTTTTGAAATCTGTCATTTTAATTTTTGTTTGTGTGTGTGGTACAGACAGAGTTTCTGTTATTAATCAGCTGAGTGCTGATTATAATGGAGGAGAATAGGCAGAGTTAACAGATGAAATGGCTGGCTCTGTTATAACTGAGACACTAATAATGTTAGGAAAGAGAGAGAGAGAAGGGAAGATCAAAGTGGACGACTGAGAAACAGCACAGATGCTCTGTGAGTCAGACACTGGACTCATTAAACCTGAGCAAAGCTGTCATTTGAGGAAAACCACTTTCACTAACTTCTGTAAAACTCAAACAATAAGTCATATAGAAAAAAAAAAAAATCATCTGATGTCTTTATTCATGAGAAACACGTTTGTGTATGGGTAATTTGTTGTCCATAGAGCAGAATCAAACCTGTTAAATAGGATAAAAAGAAGACACAGTATTAGTATTAAAAAAGATGGCAGAAGACGAAGACAGTTGACTGAAAGACTTCAACTTTAAAGAAGAAAAGCAAGAGAAGTAAAACAAAGAAACAAATACAAGAACCAGAGGATAAAGTTTAAAACAACCCAACACTAACAGTGGTAATATGTACAGGCAGACTACACACACGTAAAGTGACTGTCTTTGTTATAATAAGTACATAAGTAAAGTTTATTTATAAAGCACTTTTCACAGATAAAAATCACAAAGTGCTGTACATAAAGTGGGTGTAATAAAACAACATAAGAATGATTTCATAAAATAAACTAGAAGCACTTGGAGAGCGCAGACCTCCGCCAAGGCTGATCAGTGGCGCCCCCCGTGGGCCCCCCCACCCCCGATCACCACCAAAATTTAATCATTTCTTCCTTATCCCATTTCCAACAAACCCTGAAAATTTCATCCAAATCTGTCCATAACTTTTTGAGTTATGTTGCACACTAACGGACAGACAAACAAACAGACAAACAAACAAACAAACAAAAAAACAAACCCTGGCAAAAACATAACCTCCTTGGCGGAGGTAATAAAAAGGATAAATCCATCAACCAAAAGCTTTCCTAAATAAAAACGTCTTGAGTTGCTTTTTAAAAGAGTCCACAGAGTCGACCACACGGAGGGACAGGGGCAGGTCATTCCAGAGTCTGGGGGCTACATTCTGAAAGAACAGGTCTACCCGGGTTTGAAAATGAGTCTTTGGGACCTTCAGGAGGCTCTGGCCTGAAGACCTAAGGGTGCACCCTGAGGAGTACAGGCACAACAAGTCGGCAATATAATGGGGGGCCTGACCATGCAGCGCCCGGAAAGTCAGGATTAAAATTTTAAAATCAATACAAAATTTGACTGGAGGCCGATGAAGAGCTGACAAAATGGGAGTGATGTGGGCTGTTCTGGGCGTACCTGTCAAAAGTCTAGCGGCACAATTTTATACCATCTGAAGTCTGTTTAGAGTTGTCTCATTGAAACAAGTGAACAGAGAATTGCAGAATTGTTATGTCTGAGTCTTGGAAAAATAATCATTATTTGCTAAGAAAATCTAAAAATAATAATGTGATATTTGCTTGTGAGAAAAATAATGAATCCTAAAGAATCACCATAACCCATTTATATATGCTGTAAAAATGTTTCATGTGAATAAAGAACCAAAGGAGCTGAACAATAGAACATAAGCTGAACAGTTAACTTCTTGTTAAAATAAATATCAAAAAACCCCAGTAGTTCGGGAACCTGTTAAAAAGCAGCTTTATTGGTTTCACGTGGCGACTTTCATCCAAGGTCGCTGCATGAAACCAAATGGTAGTTTGAGACACAGTTACAAAGCAGGATAGATTTAAGCATGATCAACAATGCAGCAAATGTGGGTACCTGTTGGGTTTGACAGAATATAATTTGGCATCAGAACACTGCACCTCTTATGTTCCCAGGGGGTTTGCCATTTTGTAGCATTGTCCGAACATAAAGTAAAGATTTTTAGGCTTTATACAGTCGATACAATCTATCCTACAATGCACTGTGAAAGGTGGTAACTATTGCATGTACACTACTTTTTGTTAACAATTCCACAACGCAGTATGGTGCATTTTACACATGTCACATGTACAGTCACTTGACTCCTCAAGTTTCAGTTATGGCAAAAATGTTTGAGTGTCAGTTTTCTCATTTACTGCTCACTACTGAGTGAACTATTGCATGTTTTTTATATAGTGAGGAGAGAATAAGTGAATGATAGTGATTGTGGACACGACTGCTGTGACTCAGTCCACATTTTTTTCACAGGGTAAAACACAGATTTGCAGCAGAGTTAATGAGCTACATGTGATTTCTACATTTCCCCTTTTCACTAAAGATGCTCTTGCTAAAGCCAACACTAAGCTAGTGAGTCACATAATGCTCTGATGGAACAAAACAGACTTTATTCTGAGTTTAAGTCACGGAATATATGACAAAGGACAAAGCAATATGGACAGTAGTGTTTCCTGTGTGCACTTGGAGTTTTCTTGCAGCTTCATGCAAATATGCTAATATCATACTAATATCTCTTATGTCTAAGTTATATGCAGTGCTGAATGATGTGCAACGTAATATTCACACGTAGATGTGAGCGTAAATAACGGTTTAACAGTACTGTGTCCCTACACCACAGACACAGCTACAGACACCATGAATGTGTGTTGAGACTGTTAAAACTCCAGCAGACACTGTCTCCAAAGTGGACACACAGGTTTTGACAGCAGCTGCTGTGGCCGTTTAGCACTGATAACCACCTCTATGTAGGTGTTGTTGCCACACAGAGTGGTTTCTTGGTAAATCTGTGTTTTTGCGTGTTTCGGGTTTGTATTTTGTTTTTGTTTGTTTGTTTTTTTTTTTTAACAGTAAAGAATAAAACCTGATGATCTCTTTTAAAGTGATGCTAAAGATAAGTTTGCACAACACCAAACTGAGGTAATGTTAAGCCTAATAATGCGTGATGCCGTTTTATGGCTGGTAGGTTTTTTTTTGTTTACTTGCCAAATGCAGATGAGCCAAGAAGTTAACTTCAGACTCTGGGTTTAGGTGTAACTTGGTTTAGGTTGAGGAAAGATCATGATAAGAGCTACAATAAGATTTCATAATGAGTAATACAAAAATAAACCCTTTAAATTCAGTATGAAAAGGACATAAAAGCTTGGCTCCGGTGTTTAAACCCACATAGTTGGTACTTCCACCATATCCACCCCCTGGTCTTTTTATATACATATTTTTTTTGGTTGTTTAGTGTACAGGTAACCATCTTTTTTTTTTTTTTTTCTTCTTGTTTGGCTGACATTGTATAACTTTTGTATTGGATTTCCACAAAAACAAATATGTTTTTCACTCTTGTTTGTTGGATATTACATTGAAGTGTGCTTCCTTTTGATGCTGCCCAGAGGGGAACTATGATGCTGCTAACCACTGTTGTATTTGACTCTGACACATAATCAGTCTGCCTCACTCCGAGCAGCTTTAGCCTGATCCTCCTCTTGCCTTTTTGTCTGCACTCGCCATCATCATCATTGATTCCTCTGTCGTTCTCAGTGAAACTCGGGAGACTCAGGGGATGTGTCTAATTGTATGATGATTTTAAGTGGCATGGCTAGATAATCATCCGTGGCTGGCGCCTTTACCTTGCTGAGCTCCGATGGCTGGGAATAGCAGGAAATTGTTGTCACTTATCACCATTCAAGGATGATGGATGAGCGAGTCGGACCTGGAGTGTGGATTCTTCTGTTGCTGCTGGGGGAGGAATAAAATCATTGCCTTTATTAAGTGGCATTCACCAGAGCTGGCTGAAGCAGTCATTGCCGCCCTCCCCACTGAGCCCACCATTATGACAGTGATGGGGTCTCGAGTTGATTGTGGCGGTGAATAGCAGCCCTCTCCGCCTGTATTGGCTGTGTTTGTGTCGATAATAGACACGCAGCTCTTACAGAGACGGCAGCAATTGGAGGCCTTGGGATGTATCTGTTCTAAGCTGAACACCATTTAGTGTAACAAGGGAATAGCGCAGTGGTCGGCTCACTGGAGAGAGTGAGTGCGCTCTGTGTAAAGGCCGTACAACTCTGGAGGTCTCGAGGTCATTGTCTAAGCATTGAGAGGGCTGTAGCTGCATGCTGCACTGGCCGATTGTGTCTTTCAGTTGTCAAGGTGGGATTTTAAATTGACTGCTTTATGTGCTCAGGTAGTTCCATCATCTGACACCTAAACACAGTGGGGTTCTCCAACACAAGGCCAGAGTTTTGATTAATTTCTTTTGAAAGAATTCTAAGAGACTTAAGGTGGCTTTTCTCTGCGGGCTGCTGGTTCTATTTGAGCCATAATTTGTGTTACACTGTCTGTCAATGGACCCCATAGTTCATTGCCAATTTTGAAGTGTCTTGCAGTGTAACAATTTGGTGCGATATTTTGTTGTAAATCATGAGTTGATTCTATTGACCCTGAAAGTAAAGACCACTCATTCAACCATTGTAATTTTTGCAAGTTCATGGAAAGTTTTTTTAAATACATTTTGAGCTTGGCACACTGTAGCAAGATAGGTTATTAACTACCCGGTCAAATTTCAATGATTTAAAATAAAAAATTAAATACCCTATATAATAGAAAATTACAATTCAGAACTGGGAAAATGGTAAGCAGTATTCTGTACCCTGAAAGTTTTGGTGTTTCCACTGAATATAACCTACAGCTGTAGATAGGGCCAGTAGAAATCTAATTATATCCCCGAAATCTAGTTTTGGGGATATAATGCTTTTACACCGACCGTTGCCAGATATCCTTTGTGTGAACGCGGTAACTAGGACAGATTTGGTTGGATTTCTTACCCTTTGATAACCAAGAAAGGGGACCCCTTGTGGTAGAACCCTATTGATTTCAGCTTCTCTATGAGTATTATGAGTCATCCAAATGGGGGCGCTTTAGTTGAAAATCTGTTTTTGGACATTCATTTGTTCATTCATTATCTGAACCCACTTTATCCTCACTGGGGGTCATTGGAGCCTATTCCAGCTACTTATGGTCAAAGGCGGGGTACACCCTGGATGACTCACCAGTTCATCGCATGGGCTGACATATAGAGACAAGCAACCAATCACTCTCACATTCACACCTATGGGCAATTTAGATTAACCAATTAACCTATCAGTGCATGTCTTTGGATGGTGGGAGGAAGTCGGAGTACCCGGAGAGAACCCACACAGACATGGGGAGAACATGCAAACTCCACACACCCATCAACTGGTGTTGGAATTGAACCCAAGACCTTCTTGCTGTGAGGCACGAGTGCTTTCCACAGCACCATGTTTTTTGGACATAAATCAAGCAATAATAGGCCGATCGAGATAAAATTTAATTCATATTGGTCATTTTACAAATGTCCATTTTCTCGCTACCATCCAGAGTTCATATGGTGTCATTTTCATTCACTAGGTGGAGTTTTGTGGGAAAAATTGTTTTTCCGACCATTATTCTGCTGCTATCAAGTCGATGAAGCTCAAATTGAGTTCATATTGATTGTCTAACAATTATCTTTCTTCATGTCACTACCTTGAGTTTACATGATGCCATATTTTAAAACCAGGTGGTGTGTTTTTTTCTTAATGGTTGGGGGAGCAGAGGATTGGGGGGATTTCGGGGATATACCCTTGTGTAAGCCTAGTTTTATTAAATGTAATGGCCCGTTAAATTTGGTTACCTGTCCATTGCATGATTACTCTTTACGAACATTAAAATTAATGTTAAACATTATTTGAAGCTGTTTCACAATAATGAGAAGATGACATTAATTCTGTATTTTCTCACAAACCGGGAGTCAGTCACTCGGTCTCTGGTAACTGCCAGGGTTTAAGTCTACATGAACGAAGAAATGCACCAAGTAAAAAAAAATCAAGGTGGATAAAGTTGAGCTGTCGGTCATGTAGTATACATGTAAGTTAAGTATCTTCACCAGTTTTACTGATATTTAAAAAATATTATCTTATCATTTATCAACACTTAGTTGGTCTGGCGTTCCCATTTAAGTTTTATTTTGTCAGTGTTTCTTTCACAGTAAAAGCTTAGTAACAATGAATGGCTTCCATCCACTGAGACGCTGAATGGCTTTTGTTTGATTGTTTTTAATTTAAATTGGACATAGGCTATATGAGGAAAGAACTGGACATTTTTTTACTTTTACTGCTAATGAAGTGATTGTTTAATATTTCCAACAGATAAAGTGGTATGAAATGAAATGGGGCTGGGTGATCTCATGGTCTCAGATCCTCATCCATCTTAATTTGGCACATGGGCTACTTTTCAGAGACATTGTACAGATTGGGTCTCTTACAAAAAAAAAGTAACAGAGCTGTCATTTGTTTTACCAGTGCAATTACAATATTTACAGAGAGCATTACACTAAACTGTGGGTTTGTAGGATTAATGTTATTATACCAGAAGTTCATTTCAACCTGTATATAGTGACACTTTTGCATCTGTCTGTGCTGAGGTTCGTTCATTTTTAGTCTGAATTAACTAGAATAATTGGTCTACATGTTGTTTTGCTGGTGGTAAGAAAATATTCTGAAGGTTTACTCAGTTTTACTCTGAGTCCATTAGCTGTGGGTCTGGTTTCTGAACTCTGATGTTCAGTAAGTCTGATTTACAGTGATGCATGTGGCGTGTTAGTGTAAAAATGTTTTTAATTCACTGTAAAACTTAGATGGGACAAATTAGAATGCCACTATTTAGGTAATCGATGGACACGCTGGAGCTGTATATACACAAAAATCTCACATACCGAGCAAGATATTATTAATTTTATAATAATGTCAGTCTAAAACGAAGCCAAAATACAAAAGATACATGTTTTTAGTCAGATAACAATATACAGCCATCACGCACAGACCATAGAGGAAACCTTATATTTGGCTTGTAATTGTCCTACATTTAATAACATTGAGATTGTGGATTTTGATTCTACTTCATTAGATCGTCACATGATCTTTTGGCCAGATGGCCCAGCCCTAAAATAAAACGATGCCGCAATTACACAACTCTGCAGACGGCTTTAATGTGGAACAATGAGTATAATGGAAACCTCGCTACACATTCACATGAAACTCCCCAATTTCACTTCTCCAGCTGATTGAAGTGGGCTAATCCAACAGACATAATAATCAAAGCGTAAGTGATGGGGAAGTTCAGTCAAGTTCCAGTCACCCTTTCACAGAGATGAGACACTTTTCATATATCACAATATTACATTTTAATTGCTCAAGGATGGACAGAAGAGTATCTTTAGTATTCATGTGTTAACCATGGACATGCGTTCTTTCCTTTTTAAGCTATTAAAGTTGAGTAATTACCCACAAGCCTGTGCCATGTTCACTAACCCATGCAGAAGCCTGCCAGCGCCTCTTACCTCTTAATTACAAATTTGAATCCTTAATGCATGTTTGGAAAGCAAAAATAATTAGACAGATATTTACTCCGTCTCTTTTTTTCTTAACTGACGTGTATGTAAATGCCCAAATGACCCGACATGTCTGCCAGGAGAGAGTGAGGAAAAAAGCCTGCATATCATCTGCATATTACAAAGGAATTAGCAGCTCCTGCTTCAGCGTGAAGCACAGGCCTCCAACGCGTGCTTTGTAAAGCTGCATTCTTCATTAGAATATCTGAACTGTTATAAATATGGCTCAGATTACGTTATTGTCTCATTATCTTTTCTTTGCTTTCCTGCTAATGAGCGGGACAGGGCAGCTAAACGAGTGACTTCCGTTTACATTATTTGAAATGTGCCGTAATAATGCTCATTAGAGTGTTCCCTTTTTGTTACGCAGTTGCTTTAATTAGATTTTCCTCTTCGCTCCTTAATAAGAACCGGGGCATCCATCGCTAATAATGCCTGTAATGTATTTGTTATTACAAGTTGAGACAAGAAGAGAAAGAAGTGAAATTATTTCTCTTTTTAAGCGCCTCTTAATTGAAGGAGGCTTAATTAGAGCTTGTTAGGCCCCTGTTTCCTTTCCAATGAGTAATCGACTACAAACACAACCCCTCTTCCTCTTCCTCACCGCCTCCGCACATGCACTAATATGGAAGCCTGCTGTTCTACTCTTCCACTTCTGTAAATTCATGAAATGCTGTAAATGCGGCCTCCTGTTAAAGTATCTCATCTTCTACAAACTATGAGTAGTGGACTCTCTCATGACTGGAGTCTGGACAGTTAATTAAAGTTTCAGTTTCTCATCAGATCACTTATAGAACCTATCAGTAGAACCCTACTAATAATGAAAATATAGGTACCATCTTGGATTCCAAAAGAACCATTAGTTCCGTCAGATGTGTCCATGATCCTTGTATCATTATCTGTTCCTGTAGTTCTCCCATTTCCTATTCCTACGTGCTTCGGAAGATGTGCTGAAATTTTCAGAAATAATAGTAATTCCACGTCCACATGTTGAGTTAAATACAGTAACTTAAAGTATATAACATTTCTCACTTGTAAACAGAACTGTTCAGACTCAGGATCCTCCTCTTCATTATTTTAGAAAATACATTTTGTTACAGTCAGTGATGAGAGACTTTGAATTATTCCATAATTTACACATATGATGTCTGTTGGATTAAAAGACATTTATGAGTCTAGAAAGTTGAAATATCAGACTATGAAAATGCATGAAGGCTACACACCTCAAAGTTACAAAGGTGACATCACTGTAACTTTCTTTCTCAGCAGTCTATTCAGAGTTGCTGAGGATGTCTCGACAGCTTCAACATGACCAGATTTATAGTAATTTTCACCTCTTTTAATACGTTTTCATCTAACTCTGGAAGAACAAGGGGAAAATATTCAGAGTTAATGGCCATTTTGGCGATTTGATGTGTATCATGTGAGACGAGAGATGCAGTCCACTGAGCCCTATCACAGTAGAGAACTAGATGTCCTTTCTTGAGTTTTATTTTAAATAGTGTAATTGGTGGCACAATTGAAACAGGATCCAAAAAGGTATATGTCTCTTGCCATGGTCCATAAAATAACTTAAAGGCAAAATATGTTATGTATTCAGATTTAGTTCGTCATCTAGCCAGTGAATATATGGCATAATGGCAACAACAATGTTACAAGACTCTATAGCAGTGTTTTTCAACGTTGGGGTCGCCTGAAATTTCTTGTAATTGATGATAAAACAAAAAAACCAAAAAAATATATATATGATGAGTTGAGAGAGACAAACACAATCCATACAAGACATGACAAACTGTGAAGCTTAAACTGAAGCACTGTGGTACTGTTTATCTTTCAAATGTTCATTGTGGTCGGTTTCAGATGCTGCAGCTCTTTCATTATTCATATTTTTAGTTATTCTTCTCTCAGTATTAATTGTCAGCCTTGTAAATCCAAGCTGGACTGACTGTACATATCTTGACCAAGGAAAATAAAATTCTCATTTTGTGCAGTAATATACACCTGGCTTTTCTGCCTCCGTCCATAATAATATACATTTTATAAACTAAATGTCATATAAAATTAACTTTTATTCGCAACATAGTACAGCAAACTATTACATAATCAAAAACAAGCTAATTTTAGCAAAAAAAATTTATCCATTTTGAATGTCTGGGGTCACCAGAAATTTGTGACATTAAAATGGGGTCACTAGACAAAAAAGGTTGGAAACCATTGCTCTATAGAAATGTTCTGACGAAAATAGTTGATGGAAAGATGGACACAGTGGCATTTTCTTTTGCTGATATTCTGAAATTTGCAAAACATTTCACCGGAAATAAAAGTGACCACAGCTATCAGAAATAAGAGTGAAAAAGGAAAACAAAAAATGGTTTTGAGCTTTAGATTAAACCTTTGCTTCTGTTTGTAAAATAAAGAAATGTGTGTATGTGCAGCACATTATTTACATAAACATCCTGAATGACTTTGTGACATTATATAGAACAAATCATTCTGAGTTTTTTAAAGGTTAATGACAAGATGCTGTGATGAGTTATGCAATGTAACATTTATACAGATGTCTCTCAGACATGTTCTAGGACATGTTATAATTTATATGTCATCTAAAATGATTAAAATGACATGACTCTAGTAAATATATAATAATATAGTTAATATGTGAAATTCATGTTCCTACCAGGGTATTTGTGTATGTGCCAGCTCAGCAAAGTGGGTCAGAATTCTATGCAACTTGTCCAAATTCATTTTATATTAATAGATACCATATAAGAAAAAGCAGTGTCAGAAATTAACATCTGTTTTGGGGTTTTATTTTAGTATTTAAGAATTAAAATGTGTCATTGTAAAATATCTTTAAAATGATAACAGAGGCACTTGCAGATATGTTGGGAAAATTTTTTTTCTTCTTAAATTCTTAAAAATATGTTAAAACAATTTTTTTTTTTTTCTAAGGTATTTTTAAAAATATGTTAAAACAAGGGCGTCACAGTGGTGCAGTGGTTAACACTCACAGCAAGAAGGTCCTGGGTTCGATTCCAACACCAGTCGACGGGGGGTTGGGACCTTTCTGTGTGGAGTTTGCACGTTCTCCCCATGTCTGCGTGGGTTCTCTCCGGGTACTCCGGCTTCCTCCCACAATCCAAAGACATACACTGATAGGTTAATTGGTTAATCTAAATTGCCCATAGGGGTGAATGTGAGAGTGATTGGTTGTTTGTCTCTATATGTCATCCCTGTGATGAACTGGTGAAATGTCTGGGCTGGGATAGGCTCCAAGCGACCCCCGAGACCCTAGTGAGGATAAAGCGGGTTCAGATAATGAATGAATGAATGTTAAAACAAACAAACAAAAAAACCTCCACAACTGTTCAAATTAAGCTGTGACAAATGCTGATCATCAAGAGTTGACGTTGACAAGCAAACAATGAGAAGAATAAAATAAATGTGTGAGAAATGCAAAGGTTACCTATCAGATACAGACTTGATAATACACTATACATTATTTACATATAGTTTCTTACATATTACATATTATTTACAGATTGACAGATTATTTATTGATTTGCACTGCATTGCTGTTGGCCCATTTTTTTTTTTTTCAAAATATTGCCATATTTGCCACATTATTTTATGTATGCCATCTCCTCCTTACACATCCATAAAACCCAGAAAGACTATAAAACATTGTGGCATGTGACTGTGTAGTTCACAGACATCATTTTACAGGATTATCAGGCTAATGAGGTCATCAAAATTCATTCATTTTGACTCACAGTTACGCCACCACGTGAACCAATAGCAGTGTTGTAGAGCAGCCAGTCTGCTACCATCACTAATAGCCTCTCTCAGTGGCACCACTGTGTCTCTAAAACAAAGAGAGAGCTGTAAAGACAGAGACAGTCACAGTGGAAATCAATGTCCATTGACAATGCACTTAAAGGTCACATCATCCTGGTAAAAAAAAAGGATCAAGATTTCTGGGGAAACTGACACTGTTCACAGCTGTTACTTTAGATGGAGCCTGACATTAACACAAGATGTTAGCAACCTGTGCTGGCCTTTACAACAACTACTTCACACTGTGGTCTTACTGGTTTTACAACCAGGGAAACATGATTTAAGGAGCAGTGGGTAGGATTTAGTGACATCCAGTGGTGAGGTTCAAGATTGCAACCTGCTCAATACCCCTCGTCTCATACTCCCCTTCTAAGTGGGTAGACGAAGCTACAGTGGGTGCTAAAAATGTTAAAAATATGAAAGGCCTTCTTTAGCAAAAGTGTGTGATTTATCCATTTTGTGCTACTATGGAAACATGGTGGACTCCATACAGGTCACCCACTCCCTCTAGATAATAACGGCTCACTCTAAAGTCACAAAATAACAATAATTCTTATTTTCAGGTATTATACACCAGTGAAAACCTATATTATATTCTTGAAAATGGATTGCAGTGTTCTGTGTTTAGCTCCGTTAAGTATGAATTTGAGTCCTCATAATAATTTACCCATACATATTTTCAGAAGCTATTAATCAACATTTATAATGTTTTTAGAAACCAATTTCTGAATCAACTTATAGGACATGACAGAAATATGACCGAACTTTAAGAAAACACGTCTGTGTGAAGCGCAGTGTTTAGTTGGTTCTGCCAGGCACTAACACCAATACAGATCTTTGTCAGTTCTGTTAGAGGTTGTCACTATCAACAGCACTTCAGAGTTAGAGCTGCAGTTGTGCTGCATGTACACTTAAAGTGCTGCTTCCTCCCTGTCTCCATTATGTAGTGACAGGACAATATAAACTGTGTAAACAGTGGCTGTGCCTCTGGTAGCTGCTGGGGGTACACGAGTATCACAGGATGGAAGTATTTATTGTTTCAGTTTGCTTTAATCAGGTTTTCCGTATTCCAGGTATTCTTAGACTGCGGGCACACACTGACCTTGTTTATTTCGTGTCGTCTCACAGGTATAAACATTTCCTACAGGACCTGACTGCCAACACGAGTCCAGACAACCCAGAGTTTCAGCAGCTTTCAAGTAAGTTGTGACGGTGCAGCTGTCTCCGTACTCATTGTGTTGCATTTGAAGGGAAGTATCTGCGGATTAACCCTCAGTGTCTTCGACTGGGGAGCGGTGTGTGTCGGCAGCAGCACACTCACACATGCACGTGTGAAGCTCAGGTTGATGCTGTTGACACCTCTTCGTCTTCCACTCTGTCAGGATTGTTGGGTTTTGTCAACAGAAGCAACACTAACAAGTAGTGATGTGTGTATGATGATGTGCTGTGCATCAGTAGTCACAAAGACTTTTGACTCTCGCTCACAGTGAAACTCTTCTTACCTTTGACAAGCAGTTTGGAGCACCGGAGAATTAAACCAAAGCAATACAATTATAGAACTAGTTGTCTAAAAGCAGCCAAACAAACAAAAGAAACAAGTTGTGATGACTTTCATCGCACCACTAAGACACTGTCATAGTGAAAGACAGCCCTCATTATCTTCATTTGAGAAACAAAGGCACATGCTCTCGCTGCCTTTCATTCCTCATTTGTTGTTATTGTCACAGCAGCACTTGGCTAGTGCAGAAATGAAAGCGAGGCAAACCTCAATATGCATGTAAGTTCTAGTTTGATGTGGATTTTGACATAATTAATTGGGAGCGGATCAGAGGATATTAAGCGGGGAGCTATATTAATAAATAAAATCTTCAACATCAACACGGATCCCGATAATGACTAATTTCAAACGTCAAATAAACAGTGAATCTGACTCAAGTGCGAATGTACACAAGGAATTATTTATGTGTATCAATTAAAATCTCATTGCTTGTGTGCTGCCTTTGCTTACAAATTAAAACAGCCCCTGACTCTAAGATGAAGGTACATATCTAAATGTGCTCCACCATCGCCTCTTCCTCTTCTCATTAGAGAGACTTTTTTTAAACTCTGCAGCTTTTTACTGGGGGTTCAGTCTGTGTGTGCATGTCTGTCCGTCTGTTTGTCTCTCTCTGTGTGTATGCATGTACGTATTACTTATATTAATGGGGCAAAAATCTATTTCTGCAGACGCATATGAGGACTTGGCTCTATTACAGGGACAAAATGTTGGTCCCTGCAAATGAAAATCATTTAATGTGGTGGTTAAGAGTTGTCAGCTACAATCAGGTTATGTTTTTGGCTGAAGTTGGATTAAGGAATATAAAGTATACAGTATATTTGTGTCAGTTATGATGGTCAAGATGACAGATTATGTAATTGTTGGAGTTGTGGTTTAATGTAACAGACTATATGTTGCCAGAAATGTGTGACATATTTAGGAAGGGGACACGATTGAACAAAAAAAGATGTTTTTCTAAATAGATGTTTTCTTCCTCTATTTTTTATTTTATTTTTTTTTTATTTTGTCCACACATTTTTATTTTACACCATGTCTCTGTTCGCATGACCACACAAAGAACTGCAAACTGGGACAAATGCCTGAACAAATCATTGCTTCTGTCGGACTTCAAACTACATGTGCTGTGGATAATACAACACATAGCAGGCATAAAATTCTAAACTTAAATACCCCAAGTGTTGGTTCAGGTTGTCCAAGTATATACATGGAGTTTACAATAACACTGATCCAGTCCGTCTACTAAAGGTATCCGTGCTGACCTTGATCTACTGTAGATCATACACTGGCTTATACACCTGGATTTGATGGTTCAGGTGCAGATTCATTATGCAAAGCAATAATAAACATGAGCATAATGGGGTGTGATGCCATAGTTTTCCAATCTTTTCATGCTGCACATGGATACACACAAACCAGAGTTTCTTGAATTTTTTTCTTTGGAAATCATTTTGAAAAATATCCATTTTTGCGAGCTAAAACACCATTTACAAGTGAACAATAGGCCCAGACGCCTAAAGACATTAGTTTTGCAAAATACTTCTATTACTGTCAATGTGAGTATTTCTACATATTAAAAAGAGGAAATCAGAAATAAAGGCCTGCAAATAAAAGGCTGGTGCCTTCTGCAGCTGACAGAAAGAAAGGCTTGGCATCCATGAGCTGTTAGTCGTAAGAGAACTGCAGGTAAAAGGAATGACTTCTTCCTTAGAGTCAGAGCTCTGAGTGTTCTGTGCTTCTATTGGTCAGCGTCTCAGATGAATCCCAATATGTTGTGCAGAATTCAGACACACTAAACTTTTTTTTTTTTTTGCCAGGACTGTAAATAAAGATGGACATTGCTTCACCAGATCCTCCAGCTGTGAGTCCAGTGTTGTGCAGTCTCAGGGGCAGCGTTGTCGTTTGTTGTTCAATCTTGAGACAGACTCTGCGCGCAAAATACGCAAGGATGCAACATCTGCTGGTTGATTATTTATGTTGTACATCGGATGGATTCCAAACAATGATTGATTATTATGGCTGACAAACAACTGTTTTTATGCCATGAAATGACAAAAAAATGAACACAAATCAGTCTAATGAACTCCTAAAACACAGAACATATAATCTATACTGGAGCTGGCCACCAGGGGGACAATGATAAGTTTTGACTACTATTAACAAATGTGAGACGGCAATGATACACGATACATAAGATAAAACTTAAGGGCAAGACCCTCTCATCCAAAGCAAAGTAACATTGAGATGAATGAATAGAATAGAGCACTGTACATTAAACTCAATCTGCTGAATCAGTCCACTATGGGAGTTGAGTCATGCTGATATCAATATTTGGTAAAACATTCTATCGGAATTTAAATTGGATTGGACATTTCAGTGTGATGGTTAATGTCAGGGTACAGGGCTAGGAAATGCATAATGTCAATGAGATGTCCTCATAAAGACAGAGATACAAAGCTTTCCGTGTGTTTAATGTCTATAGTCAGCCCAGTCGTATCGTAAAGGGAATTATTTTAAAAAGATATTCCAGACAAATCACACTGTATCTGATTAAGCAAACGAGCAGCTAGAATCACAAGAGGCTTTGTTGTTGTTTTCTTTTGTTGTGCTGCTCTGTGTCGGTTTGCTTTTCCTCTGCTTTGTCTCTTTTCTTTCTTTTTTTTTTTTTTTTTTTTTTTTTTTGTACCCCCCAAGCTTCCCGTTCTTCCTCACAGCACGTTCAGGCTGGATTTAATTGTTGTAATTGCAGCGCTTCAGGACTTTTCATGAGCCCGCTTTCATATGACACTCTGCTGTTCGGCTCCTTCGCAGGAACCATAACAGAGTCTGACCTGACTAGAAGCAACTTTCCAACTCTGTCAGAGATTTAACAGTAAAAGTTAACATTCTTAGTCCCATGGTCAAACACTGTCTAAATACTGAATAAATGGAATAAAGAGATGTAAGAAGTGGAAGATCTCTTCAGAATGTCTAATGGGCTAGATGTATTATTAATGCCTCGGCCAGGACTCAGCCCAAGAATACTGTAATTAGGAGTTGTTGTTTTTCTAAAGCAGGCAATGGAAAATATTCCACACACGCACAACAAAGGGAAAAAGTCTACACGGATGCCTTGTTTGGTTTACATTGTAATTGTTGTGAAGTTAAGCGAGCCAATTAGGTCGTGATTATTTTAGTGTAGATGAGTCGCCCTGAGGATCAAGTTCATCCGCTGAGTTTCAGTGCTCAGAACAAAAGCAGGAAAAGTTGAGCTTGAAATTAGAATCCATCTGTTTGTTGTTATTTTGGACGCGTTAATGATGTAGTTCTAAATGTTTACAGCTATTATTATAGCTGGCACACAGTAATTGGACGCTTCTGTCTATTTTGATGATTTGCCTATTTGTTCTGGGGGAAAGATTTTAAGGGTTTGCACTAAAAAAGTAAGAAAGGTAGTTTGTGGAAAATTTTTCACATCTAGACAGATGTGAATAACACAGTCGAAGCACAGGAAATGAGTCCATTTGATTTATTTAGTGAGATGTAGGTTTTGATATTCTTTTGATTAATTGAACAGAATTGTTTTCTTTACTTTTCTTTTCTAAGTGCATTACTATCAGCTACTATGCTTGCATGCGAACCAGAGTTATCATCCCCTTAACTAAAAAGCCCAGAATGGACAAACAAAATAGAGATTGTAATTGGAACTTTGCATGTTTTGTAGCAGTCATTGCATGGGAGGGTGAGGGAAGGGGGATTCAGTTGGTTGCATTCACCAATTTGACCACTAGATGGCACAAACTATTTTACATCAAATTTGACATAGACATAAATATAGGTTCTGCTTTACATTAATATTAGTGTAAGAGCCATATCCATAAAGATTCAGGGTCACAAATTATTATGGTCACCTGGGGTGTATGTTCTGTTCTGTACCATTGGGTGTCGCTGTCCTGTCACCAAGACAGCAGGTATTTAGGCAGGTCACTGTACCTGATTGTTTTGTGTTTGACCCTGAAAGGGCATATGGTTTTTGACCACTGTAGCGGCTAGTAGACAAAGGAGCCGTACGAGTTACTGTTTGATTCATGAAAGTCGGGATTATCTATTTACTGTGAAAAGGAAACTAAATTGATTTTAATATGCATCACAGTCAAGATGACTCTTCATTCAAGCAACAGCATAGGTGAGGTCTCAGTAGCACATCAGCCAGGTCACTCCTGGGAGTTAAACACCACGGTAGCATTGTATCAGAACAAGCTCCTACAATTAGATAATATAAAAATCAGTCTAGTGTAGGGATGTAGACAATTTATTGACTATTGATTGATTGTCGATAAGAATTTGCTCAGTTAAATTATTAATTGTTGGTTAATTGCCCTTTTCCCTCCGTCCACAACTGTCCGAAGGCTGCCGGTTTGTCTGCACTGCAACACCGCGGCTGGGATAGCCGGCCATGGACCCGGATCATGGCGTTGATGAGTTAGAAAGGCCTTAGGGACATGGTGGAGCAAAACACAGATCGGCCCGTTTGTTTGTGGGAGCGGTACGCCCCCGCCTAAATACACACAAAAATGTGAGGTCGGTATTGGATCGGAGCGTTTTCCCTGGAGGTTGGTCTAGTCCACGGTCGGTGAGACAGAAGTCCTCCAGGCTCCTCCAGGCTCCTGATCCGGGCCACAGGTATGTCGAACATTATGTCCTGCAGTCACCCCGGTGGACACAGGAAAAAGCGGGGGAACAGAACTTATTATACATATGTATAATATATAATAGTCCAGGACAAACATCCTGCCCCCTCAAATTAAAGTTTGCGAAGCTTCAGGAGGTAGGGAAAAGATAAATGAGCGACAAGTATCACTTTCACTTCTGCGGGGGCACGGACTGCACCGCTTCGAACCCCTATATAATATTATAAGTAGGATGGAAAGTGATGCATGCACGCGTACGATTACCAACCATCCAACACGTATGCATTCCCCAGCCAAACTGCAGCAGCTGAGTAACCCACCCACCGACGAAATGCACCTGTGTGCACCCCCCCCCCACCATTACACACCGCCACATCAACAGATGAATTCCACAGGAAACACACTGACTGTATCCAATCGTTCACTAAATCAGTCATTAAGGAATATGACATGCTTTTTTCATGAAGTATATGAACAAAATTTATCTTTATTCTTATAGACCGTATTGAAAGAGAAATTCAGGTTCTCAGGAAAATTGCCACTTATCAATTAAATGTTAATCGATCGATACGATCAACCAACTAATGGTTAATGGTTTAATCAATAATTTGCATCCCTAGTCTAGGGACAATAAATTACTGGTTGTTTGGATCGTAAGTGTGAATATTTGTCACGTTTCCCATTCTTTAACGCAAATGGGCTGTTGAGATTTATTAATGTCCAGTCAAGTATTTTCTTTAGATGTATCCACAGCACATCTCTACATGATGGTGGTTCATCTGAAGTGGTTTGACACCTAAACTCAAGGATGAGCTGAAGATAGTTTGTTAGGAAAGGGCACCGTGGCCTCACACCTGTCTGTTCTTATAAGGTGTCCTTCACTGGTCATTCACTGGTCACTGCATTGGATTTATTTGTCATCCCTGATGCTTCTGTTGTGTCTTCTGTTGTCTACTAAGAAAATAATTGAATTTTACAATTTGTAGCTTGATAATGTTAGTGATCCCTCTGTTTCAAACTGAAGGGGTGGTAGTTCGATTTCTGACCTCTGTCCACATGCCCATGAGGAAGTCATTGAACCACAGGTTGGTGTGAATGTGTGGGTGTTAGTGTTTGCACAGTGTACACGCTCTGAGTGCCATGAAGGTAGAAATGCGCGATTTAAGTGCAAGTCCATTTGCCATTTAATGGGTACCTGTAGTGAATTTTCATTGCTAGCCATCTCAAAACATCATGTATGTTACTAACTATTCCTTAATTTATGTTATAATCTGTTGTCAAATATGTGCAAGTACTAAGTCACTGCTCTGTCAGTCAGGTATGGTCAGTGACATGTTGCCTCCTTCACGGGCTGTTCCAAAACTGGGAGGGCACGATGTACCTCATTGCAGAGGAGCAAGAAGGGGGCATAGAAATCCGCCACTGACATAAGGTACTGCTTGATATTGATATTTACCCAGACTAACACCCCCGATTTTGGTCTCAGTGCACCTGTCAGCTTTCTCATTTCAAACGCCCCCGACGGTGTCCCAGCGCCCCCTGGGGGGTGGTACTGCCCCCATTGAGAAACGCTACTTTAGGACAATGGTGGAGTGCTACTGCTGCACAAACAAGCGCAAACACATGCTTTCCACACAGTCTGCTCACTGACTGCTGCTTGTTTACTTACACTCATCACCCGGAATCAACGGCAGCCAGCAATGGCAGCTCCCCATAGGTCCTGCCCATGCGCGTAATTCACATAATAAATAGGTCCAGTGTGGTGCATTTATTTATTATTTTAAATTTACTGAATTTGGACCTCTCTTGCTTATAAGTAATACACAAAGCACTATTATTGCGGTAGGCATGACCTGTACTGGTGCACTTTAAAGCTGCAGAATGTTCAGAATTTAGGAGGGAATGGTGTGATGTTGGTGAAATTGGTCTATTTAACCAAACGAGATGTGTTTATTGGGGACTCTGCTGTTTGCATATAATTACACACTGACAGCTCAGCTGATTTGCGGGAGGGAAATGTATTATGGGCTACAAGGGCCCCTGTGGTGGAGACTAGAGTCCCTCTAATTAATACGACCATGCTTAGGCATCCCTACACACACATTCACAAACAACAAGCGGCCCACCCTGAACCACTCAGCAGACCATCAGGCCCAATCAGGAATGTTTGGATACTTTAATTTGCAGAGCCCAGTTAAGTTCTCTGCAAGAGACTGCTGATGAAATCAACCAAAATCAAGCTCAGTGCTGAGTGAGCCTCAAAACAAGGCTTTCAGCCACTGCATGTCACCATCACACACAGACAAAATGCTTCCTGGTCTCCCGCTCTGTGTATTACCAAAGAACATATAAAGAATGTCAAATCCAAACTGATTCACAGCTGCCGCTAAAATACCTCTGTATAGATGTTTACTGAGTACTCATTGATTGATTGATTGATTTCTTTATTTAAAAGGAACCTCACTAACTAATGCCATGGAAACTAGTTCAACATCCTGGAGTCCTCATGGACATATCACACACACACACACACACACACACACACACACACACACACACACACACACACACACAAAGTACGTTAATTTACATATACTCAACTCAAATATCAGTACACTACACATTCATACACAATTGAGAATAATATTAATGATAATATGTAAATGATAAACAAAGAGAAAAGAATGTATATGCTAAAGAATATTCCAATAAATACTTCAGCACCTTCTTGTTTTTTTTTTTTTTAAACTACTTCCTTGTAATAGATAAATATCAAGAGGTACATCTTTCCAGTTTGTAATGAAATCATTCTTCACAGGGTACAATAATAGGACCTTTACAAACAGATCTGGACAACATAGTAATAGTTTTGTAATGTATAGATAATAACATAGCAATGCCATGTAATTACCAAAAGAATAATCTTGTGGTCACTCCAGTAATAAATGAAAATTCTCGTAAGTAAAAATGGTAATGACCGCATTATTAGGCTGAAATTCATCTATGTTCTGAACTTTCTCTTTGTATGAAGATATTACGATAGAAATAATATTTTTGATGCTGTGACGTGTTACCTGGAAACACTGTGTAACAACCATAAAAGCAGGGCTACAAAACTCAAAACTACCTGTGTTTTCATATGGTAATGTGATGAATAATTGAACTTAACATTTAATACCATAATGTTTACCTGTAAATACGTGCGGTACTCTCTGTGTAACGGCCATGAAACAGGGCTGCAAAATGGAAAATTACCTATTTTCTGCCAGTCAGGGCTGTGAACGCAAACAAGAGGACCAATCAGAGGCTGCTTTTATCATATTACTACGTTGCTTAAGCTGTGACAGGTAAAATGAATAGAGATCACAAAGAACAAGGTAAAGATAAGGAAAAGCTCATACAACATATTTAAAAGAAAAAAATCATTAAGATGTAGGATTTTATTGATGGTCTCATGAAGGACAGCAGTACAAAATCTCGTTTAATTCAGCCTTTTTTTTTTTTATGTTCTCGCTAAGGTACTAGCCTGTTTCTTCTTAACAACATATCTTAATGTTAGTCTGACATCTAAGGCTACCATTGAGACAAATCTACCATCAAATTCAGATTTTTGTCTTCCTTTTTTCAGTCACAGTCAAACTAATATAATGTCTAATACCTCAGCTGTCAGCCTAACATTAGCAAGCTAGTGTTCGTTGGCTAGTATACTTAGCAATGAAAATAATGAATCTGAAATGTATCTAAAAATCTGGAAAAACAGTCCTTGAACTGCCTGGATTTGGTCTTGTTGTCCTTAATGAGAAAAGGTATGCGATCCTATTTGTGGAGGTTTATTACAAATGTTGTTCTCCTTGAGGTTTTGTTGTCTTCATGAGTTCTCTGTGTTCTCCACTCATTTTCCTGCTTTTCCTTCTTCCCTTCTTTCCCTGCAGAACTGATTGGTCCTCTGGTGTGCACTCTTATGTTCTAATTGGTCCTTGCTTTTTGGTGTTTAATTACATTACATTTTTATCTACGTATTGACAATCTGCCCCACTATTCCCAGGATATTACCTAGCTGTAAAGTACAACCAAAAGGGTTGCCGTCCACATATATCCTAATGTAAATGTGTGTGTTTGCTGTAGGGGCTGTGAGCGCCGTGTCAGAGGTGTCCCAGCGTATCGAGAACAATACCCGGCGCCATGAGAACCACCTGCAGCTTTGCCGGGTGCAGAAACTGCTGAAAGGGCGAAAGACGAAGGTGTTGGCTCCAGGTTAGATCCTCTGATCACATATTCCTTTTATCTTCTCCGAGAACCACCTCCACCTCCTCTGTGTCTCTCTGCATGTATCGGTCTGTCTTTGGGGAAACACTAGGTGGGGGGCGCAACACACAGTATATATTAGCAAAAAAGGAAATGGTTTCAGTAAGGAGAGGTGCTACATTTGGCTGGAATGTTGTAATCAATAGAGTGGACTGGATTCTTGCAGGTGACAAAATAATTCTGTGTGCATATTACCTTTTAGATTAACCAGATTTTGTTTTGTATGAAAGCATGGCAGATGCATGAATAAACTAATGGAAAACATATAATAAATCATGAAAATAAGAATTTGTGACTTAAAATATCTCACCAAAACAATATAAATACTTCATTACACAACCAAGTATGTTTTATTAGGAATTAATAGATATAATATTTGGGCAATAATGTATTCTCTTCATTCAAACCATGTGATATGATGAGAATGAGAGTTCCCCAGGTTTCTGTGTATGTCGCATATATAGGATTAAAATAATATAGAAAAAAAATCGAAGAGCTTTTTATCTCTATTTGCTAAGTAAATGTGGATGTACATTTTTACTTCTTAAATTGGCAGCACATAGTGTAGTTTTGTGCAAAACAAAACAGTGAGCTTTCATTTTATGATCATGTTTATGTTGAGTTTGTGTAAATTTGGATAAGTCAACATGTAGAAGTTTAAGGCTCAAGGGGCAACAACTGCTGCTTGAAAGTTGAGTCAATGTAGAAGTATCCCTAAAGTGTTTTCACTCATAGACTTAAAAGTATTTCTACTTCTTCAGTGTCCCAGGTCTGCACTCTGATTCTGATCATTTTGTGTCATTTTTGTACATTACAAGCATTAACACATGTGGATCCATAAATGGCCAAATTGAGTGTCAAAAAGTCTGTCATAAACTCATAATGAACTCTGTAAATGCATCTAGAGATGAATGTAAAATGCGGATGGATTTTTCCATTCATACTGCTTATTTCCTTCCCCTGTTCCATTCCGGTTCCCTCTCTACTTGTGGAGTGGTGGCCCTTTTCTTCATGCCACTGCCCCTCCTCCTGTTGTTTGTCTCCAGAGGATCTAGCCTCCTCGTTGCTCCGCTCGCCCTGCCAATCTCCCCCAGGACCAATTAGAGCCCAGCCTCATCTCATGGACCAGCAGATAAAAAGGAAGCCAATGTGTGCTTATGTGCGCGAAGCCACGGGTGTGTGTTTGTTTGTTTGCTTGGATATGCAGGCTTGTTTTATGTGTGCATTCGCGGCTGTGTCAGCGTACGTCGGGTGCGAGCGGCTGAGTAGCAGCTCATCTCTCTAATGCCAATGTGGGAAGTTTCAAAAGCTTCCTCTCATCCAAGTTCTCAGGCCCTTCGCAATTCTGCCGGCTTCCTTTCCAGCCAATAAAGCTGTGGTCCCACTAGGCAGACTTCAGAGCAGCAGCAGCACCCTGCACCGGCAACCTCACACCGACCCTCCCCACCAGCACCGCCACTAATGTGGGGAAAAGAAAAGCTCTGCCTTTTACATATGAGACGCGTCAGAGCCCCTCAAACATATTAAGTAGCTCTGTAGGAGATGAGGGGGGCAATTGTGAGACACAAAGCCTGAATCAATGGGACATCAATACTGCAGACAGTCAGCCTGATTCCCTACGAAGCTGCACATTTGTGTCTGTCTGCCTGTTCCTCCAATTTAAGACAAGGATGTCTCACATTTTGCTGGCACTTTTCACATGGAGCTTTTCCAATTTGTTTCTGTATTAGTCCAACTGTTCCTCCTAATTGTTTTATGTTTTGTTTTTTTGTCCAAGGATGATGAGATTATAATAAATTAGTAATGAATGTTTTTATAGAATCTCATCTGGAAATTCGGCTCAAAATGGTAAATGTATATATGTTGTAAAAATTAACTGTTTTATTCACTATCCACAAAGAAAACTATAATGAAAAAACTACAATGAAAACTATATTTAGTGTCCTCTGGTTGTAAGTCTCAGTGAGCGAGTCAAGTCTCAGATCCAAATCCATTTGTGTTCACTGGTATAACAGATGTAGTGAACAATACAAAAGATATTGAGGGTATTTTACTGTGAAATGGGAGCTACTGCATATTGTGACATGTCACGTGATTCTAGTGAATCATTTCCAATGAGAAATGCAGTTCATTTACGGATTATTTTGACAGGGGTTTGATGAACAATGGACTGAAAAGAAACTTGGATGAATGTCATCATACTTTTTTCTAAATGGCTCTTGGATCTTAAAACAAATCAAATACATTTTTATCTTAATATGTTCTATGTTTATAGAACTATATACACATACAAACTTTTTTCTATCCAGCTGTCACCTGTTAGATGTCCCTGTTGTCCACTTAAATATGTGTTTCCACTGGAATGTGTCCCTGACCTACAGTAAAACCACTCTGTCCATTGATAAACACAGACTCGACAGGTTTGTCCAAAGTCTACAATGCTTAACCTGTGCAGTCCTCATCCTGTCCCGCCGGCTGCCCTCCGCCTCCCTCACATCTCTTGGACCTCAGGCACATCAGGAGGAACTGGACCCTTTGTAGATCAAACCTGGATGCCCCACCTGGTCCAGCCCTCAAGACTTTGTAGTAGAGCAAAGGTGCTCTTTGACAAGTGAAGCTGCGAGGCCTCGAACATGGAGACGAGTGCTTGGCACTTCCTGTGCTTTGAATCTGCTGCTGCCTCAAAGTATCGCAGAGGTTCAGATGTTGGCAGGGGGTCTGGAAAGACCCTGGTCAACAAAGAGAGACCCATCCTCTGTGAACTTTATCTATTTGACTGTATTTAATAAAGCCTTCACGTTATAAAAACCAGCTTTGTTTGTCAAAGCAGTTCAGAGTTTAGTATTTCACAAATTAAACTGACAGTGCAAGAATTTGTAGATGAATACTAAGTAACAGTAGCTGTCACTGTTTGATGTCATTGTTTGACAGAGGTGTCAAAAGTCCACATATTCTTTAAAGAAAAAAGGACAAGGACTGATTTGACATCTTCTCTACAGTAGAAGTAAAAAAGTACAAGTTCTGAAATGAACTGAAAAAGTCAGTAAGTTTTTATAAAAAAGCTGGCATCTGAAGGACACTTTTATCAGCTCTTTATGTACAGAGCTCAGCTAACTGAACCTCATGTCATATTAATGAAATGTGAAGACTACTAAAACATTCTGACTTAAAGTAAAAAACAAATTTCTGAAACTAATGAACATTAACTTTATTGTAAAACTTTTTCAATTTTAACAACAATCGAAAAATTGTTCTGCCTGTTCACCACAGTCCATCAGTCTCTCATATCTGTTTAATCCTTTTGTGTCTATTTCATCATTTTGCTTTGTGGTTTATCATGTCATTTACAGTGTTTTTCATTGCATCTTTTTTTTTATATTGCAATAATTTAGGAACAAAAAATACCCAAGTACAGGTGCATGGAAATTATAATTGTGTAACATAGCTGTTGAACTTCATCACTTCCTCCCTCTGCAGATTATGCATAATTGTGTTTTCGGATCCCATTACTCACAGGTTGTCATGGCTAAAGTGAAAAGGGTGTTAAGGTGATTTCTTCTTCCCTTAAGGATCACATGGTTTCAGTTACTGTTGGTTCACCATCCGAACCAGCTTCCAGGGGGTGGTTTATCCTCCAGGTGAAAACACACACTCACGATAGTTTGTTTCCCTTTATTTTGGCCAGGTGATCTGTGAATCCTTCTGCTGCTTAAAGAAAATGAGTCCCCCTTTATATAGGGAAAGAGCTGATGGCCTTATGCTCATTTATGTGCTTGTATGTGTGAATGAAATGCTTATTCATTTCGTTAATAGTTTTATTTCATTTAAGGTGTGCTGCAGAATAGATCTATTAAGGCAAACAGAGACATTACAATGTGTTAAAGAGATCCAGAGATTTAACTTAATATTCAACAAAAAATGAGTAGAAATAAAAATAAAGTAACTAAACAATTCTGTTGCTTTGCGTAATATGTATTTGGTAGTTTGATGAATCGGTGTGCCATTGTTAGAAAGAGAGCAGTGAGTTTCCTGAGTGGGATATTACTGAATTTGGAAAATTTAGAGAACTTTTGGAAGACTATTGTAGCTCCTTGGCTTTATGAAATTGCAGAATCATTGGAATGGTCCTCGAAGCTCACACTCTTTGTTCAGAAATTATTTAAAGTATTCAAAAGGAGCATAAGCAGACCTCAGCACATGTGAATAATGAGCTCACTTTATGGCTGTGGAAATGCGTCTGTTTCAGCACACTGGACGCTGGCAGCATTCTGATGCTTGAGCAAACATGAAACACATTACTGCTCATGCATGAATTAAGCACTAACACTCTGTTATCACAAAGAGAGTGTGTTATATTCTACCTCTGCATTTGTTAAGACCTTGAACCAGTACAGTAAGTCTCAGCTGAGGAGTGTTCACGAGTTACAGTTCTTTAAATACAGTAATAGTGGGAGATTAGAACATCTCAGAAGAAAATTTGAATGTACCTACTGCTTAATGCACCCTCACTCCTGTACTATAGCACTCCCAATCACAAATGGACTGAGAATTATTATAACTTAAAGAGAGGAAGATTAGTTTGGCACCCACTCACAACAATAGACTGTATTTGTGTGAATGGGTGCCATGGTGATTCCCAACACTTTCCGACAAACCACTCAAACGGGGGCTTCTGAGTCTTAAAATCACAGAAATGTTTCCATCGGGGCCAAAAAACTTGGCTGAATATACATCAGTCAAAGGTGAGAAAAAGTGAGGAAGAACTTTGAGTGAAAGACAATGACAAAAATCATTTTGTTGTTTTACACCAGTTAAAGAAGTCTTATGTACAACCGCGTTAGATGCTAAAATCTTTTATGCAGGTTCGTCTCCTGCACCACTATCATCTTATGTTTCTGGTGTTACATTGTTTGTGTCTTGTTATGTCTTTTATACAGTTAGTTTTATTATTTCTTTTATTACCCTTTTATGACTGAAGCTTCTCTGTATTTCACATGGATTTGGTGTGAACAAAATCTGTGTATCCTACTATATAATGCACGTTCTGTGTCTGTCCAGTCGATGTTGCAGCACAGGAGGGCGTTTGTACAGATTTTCCTCAGCCTTCACAGGCCTGATCGCCGCCAAACTCGCCACATGAACAGAAACATTACCTGACTATCTACTAGGCACAATTTTATGTCCGTATTCAAATGTTGTGAGGTATGCCGGGCGATTTTAGTCTCTCAGGCTATCGTACAATGGCACCACGGGTACAATGCTGCTAGTTCCAGATAATATAACGGCTAAAATTGGCTTAGAGGTCTTATTTATGTCTTTGTGCAAAAGAAATCAATCTAAGTGAATCCCCAAAGGAACTTTGTGTTGGTAAATGCAAGTTATGCAAATTTACAGGATTTCAGTTCTGTTGTAACATGTTGATGGTCATATGAACTATGTTTTCAGGTCAAAAATGTCCAATTTCATCACAATTAATGCTATATTTTCATGTCACAAATGGCCAAGTTTTATTTTAACTGAATTTACCTGAAAAACAAATATTCTATTCTTTTAGATTCCCCAATATTTCTTACAAGATTATATACTATATATCACGTTTTATTTTTACAGGTTGCAATATGGAGTATGGTGCTGATCCATCCTGCTTATGTTCCGCCAATACATACATTAAGAATGTCCCACATCACTTTTTAAATCAACAGTTTTCTAATAATAAACATTTTTATAAAGAAATAACAATTCTATATTGTTATTTACTCTTTAGTATGATGATAAACTATACAATAAATAATTCTGATACTAGTTTTTGCACAGGGATCATTAGTGTAAACGGTGGCATGGCTGCCGAGCATCAGTATGATGGGATCTGTAACAACCATGTCACATCCGTCCACTGCCACATTTTGTGTTTTTGTGTCAGCTGTTATTGTTTCAGATCCACAATACTAACATTTATGAATAAGAGGAGAATTAGCAATAGTAAGTATATAAGTTTATTACTAATAAAGTACTGGTACTGACCAGATCACCATGGGTAATGTCACGTCCGTCCACCAGCAAAAGTTTTCACATACACGTGCTATTCAAAATCTGATATTTCTGAAAATATAGCTTCCACTGTCAAATAGTGTCAGTAGTCTGTGCACAATTGTATTAGCATTATTTCAACACAGTTCTATCCATTTCGTACAACTTTTTTTTGACAAAAATGGCCACTCATTTGACCCCCTAAGTAAATTTTAGCTGATAAACTCTTCTATTTTTCTCATACTTTCTACTGACGTGTGGCGACCCGAGAAATAGCTTTATGACCCATTTTGGTAAGGTTTTGTAGGAAATGCTGTCTCATACAGTTTACGGTGATGCAGACTATTTGTACACAGCAGGCACATAACTTCTCATTAAGAGATATCGACTTGATGTTAAATTTTTACAATTTGTGCACAAACCCTTCAGTGAAAAAGTGGAGGATGAGAGGGTTTTGTGTTCATAAGAACATTTCTAAACGTGGATTCTGATCTGTGTTCTCTTGTCGGGAAATGTCCTGATCTGAGTGTGAGATGAAAGGATCGTCTGCCTCCCTGAAATAGCACATTATATTGACCGCTCGCTCTTCAAGTAAACATCTTTAAACGGATTATATATGGCTCAAACAGAATTTCATTTAAATCATATTTAATAGAACAATCACAACCAGCGCTGCAATCTCTGCGCAACACCTGAGAAAGTCATGGCGTGTCTCTTGACTGTTTTTCTGTTTGAGACCCATGGCATTTTAAAAGCAATTTGACCCCCGCCTGGCCCTGCCACTTAATCTCAGCGGGCTTGTCTGTAGCTGAAAATGTCCTCCCTGAGCCCCAGAGGCACAGCTCCGGCCACTCAGGCTAGCCGCAATCACAGGCTACTGACTGGGGCAATTACAAAAAACCCCAGACCCAGGCTGAATTTTCATCTTATCTATCCAAATGTCAGCCTCTTGCTTATTAGCTATCATCATGCTGCTGCCAATCACGGTGAAAGAGATGAGAGCTTTTCTCAGCAGCCACACCCCTACATGTCTACCTCCCACCGAGTCTGTCTTTTTCTCCACAGCTTTCATTTATCCTTTCAATTCAGCATCATTTACTTTGTCTCATTATTTTTGTTGACGGTTGAGCAGATGATTACTGTTTTACTTTCCTGCACGGTGAGTCTACTTAAACCCATATTGTGGGTCAGTCTCAGTGGATCGTTGTCAACCGTCTTCTGTGACTGATATTCGATGCAGTATTTATCTCTGCCTTCTTGCCAGTGGCGTCGACCTTGTCTATATTCAGTGTATTTCTGTACAGTTCTGTTATTCAGTGGTTTGCAATGATAAGCAGAATTTTAACTGTAAAAAGTGTTGTTTTATAACTGTATATGTTGCTCGTCAGTAGGGTTTCCTGCAGAAATACCATAAAATATTCATAATTGCTAGGGATACACCAATTGTGAAGTTATGTGCCGATGCTAATACAGATATATGATGATGTTTTGAGATACTGATGTTTGTTGTTTGGTAATTTAGTTTTTTTTTTGTAGTTTATTCCCACCTTTGTGCCAGGTCAGCAAAGACATCCCTCTAAACTGTTATTTTAATGTCATTCAGACCCTTCAGCACCACTGTCTTTGACCAAGCACCAAGTCAGTCAATCAAATGAATGAGTTAAGTTTTACTATACAGTAGAAATATATCAGAAAGTTCCAACATTAATCTTATATTCTCATCTCTCCTTCCAAAAACATTCCCTAGTAAGCTCATAAGTGAAAAAGCTGAAAAGTTGAAGAGATTAAAAATAGTAGTTGTGTCTTTACAGTGTTTTATGTGAATTGGAAATATCATATTAGAAAAGGCTGATGGAAAACTTTTTGTCTTTTTTTTTTTTTTTCAAAAATAGGTGATGGAACTAGTTCTAATTTGATTAACGTTGAACCCATCTGACTGATTAGCAGGTTCCCATAAAATATGCAAATATTAGTTACAGATGTGGACACCAAATTTGCCTTACTACTTCACATAACTGCCATACAAGACAATTCAGTTGACTGCAATATGAAACTAAGCCACTAGATGTTACAAACAATTCCGCATTGAACCTTTACATTCTGAACTTTAGAATCACAGAAACAAAGGGGAATGACTTAATTATGAAGCCAGCACATGCCATAATAATTCTGAATCTCACAACAACCAGATATAAACATGTAGTTGATTTATTTATCCGAACTAATTATGCTCTAATGATGAACTTTTGTGTTTATCAGTTTTTTTTTTGTTTTTGTTTTTTTGTGTGTGTGTGTTAACTGCTAGCATACATGCATGAGCATGATGGAGCTAAGCCAAAAGGCAAAGCTCTCGATTTACCGGTCAATCTACGTTCTAACCCTCACCTATGGTCATGAGCTAATAACTGAAAGAATGTGGTCGCGGGTACAGACGGCTGATATGAGTTTCCTTCGCAGGGTGGCTGGGCTCAGCTTTAGAGATAGGATGAGGAGTTTGAACATCTGGGAGGGACTCAGAGTAGAGCCGCTGCTCCTCCACGTAGATAGGAGTCAGTTGAGGCGGTTTGGGCATCTAGTGAGGATGCCTCCCTGGGGAGGTGTTTCGGGCATGTCCAGCCGGGAGGAGACCTCGGGGGCCAACCCAGGACACGCTGGAGGGATTATATCTCTCGGCTGGCCTGGGAACGTCTCGGGATTCCCCTGGAAGAGCTGGTGGAAGTGGCTGGGGAAAGGGCCGTTTGGGCTTCTATGCTGAGGCTGCTGCCCCCCGTGACCCAGACCTGGATAAAGTGGATGAGGACGAGTACGAGTGCTAGCATGCAAACCATTAGCATGCTAATGCCTAGTGGTCCAAACTCTTGCTTTACACTAATTTAGTTGAATGAATTAAAATTTATATTGAATGAAAGTGGAGCTGCAACTAAAGATGATACTCCCTGTGAATTAACCCAAACTACTTCATGTTGGGTCAGTGTTTAATGTCAGACCTTTGCAATGTGAAGTTGTCATAAATCGTCATTAGGAAATGGCACATAATTAGTGGTTGTTTGTTTGCAGAGAGTCTGAAGACATCAACATGTGCAAAGGTTTGAGGGGCTGGTCTCTGCAGCTTAAATTCATCTTTATACTATGACTACCACTACTATTACTGTGCAACAACTGTCTTTAGGCTTATTTATTCACACAAAGATGCCAGATGAATGGAAAGTTGAAATGGCCAAAAGGTTCAAGTAGCAGCATCATGTTTAGCCTCACATTAAGAGGTGTGTTCTCTTCAATTGCATGCTGGGATAAGGACTGATCTGCTGAATGAAAATGCCTGTGCTTGTTTCTCTCTTAGGGAGGTGGTATATCCGCGAGGGCTGGCTGAAGATGGTGCCTGCTAAAGGTGCAGAGGCTAAACCCAAGATGTTCTTCCTGTTCTCTGACATGCTGCTGCAGGCTAAGCGCTGCAGCCCGTTGCATCCCACCAACGGAGACAAGTTTGAAGGCCAACACGCCTACCCCCTGCAGGACTGCACTGTGGAGAAGGTGTTTGGCCACACCAGGAGCCAGGGAGGCCTGCTCAGCGTGAGTGTCAGCCAGTACAAACCACTACGCTCTTGGAATTATTACACGACAAGAAAATAGCACTTTTTCATTGATTTCTTGACTATGTGACCTAAGCACACTCTATAACATATCAACAATGGAAAAAGTAAATATGTGGTGTGATGACTTAGAGGCAGGAGTATGAGCCGAAAAATATTATTTTTCAAGGCTGGTGTCAATTCTTACGATTAGCATTCAAGGATGTGATAATCATTGTTACAGTGAATAACTAGAGTGAAATTACAATAAAAATGAAAATTGTGCTGTTAATTCCCAACAATAATTATTTTGACGGTAGGTATTTTCAGTTTTCACACTGGACAGGAGGAATTACACTGCAACAAGTACCTTCAAGAAAAAAACTAACTGAATAGGGTTAAAAAAAAAAAGAATAGTTGCAGTATGAGGAAAAAAAAAAGATTTACTGGAAAGAAAATATACCAGGCAGTAAGGGTGTGGATCTTTTACTATCTCACAATTCGATTTGATTCCGATTTTTGGGGATACATTTCAATTCAACATTATTTGATTCATAATGATTTCTGCTTCAATCTATAGGTGTGCAAAGGATCATGTCATTTTGCTTATGGCGCTGGTGACTTTTCTTTTAGTTCCTTGGTAAAGCTGTGGCACAGCTGTCTCAGTAAAAAACTTACAAGATGGTATGGCAAACTGTGGCTCCGCTGTCTGCAACATGTGGATGAACCCCTCATTCTCCACCACACTATAAGGCTGTAAGTCTTTGGTGATGAAGCAGGCAATAGACCTGGTTAATTTTTTTTGCCCACTCAGAGTTGGCAGGGAGTTTGGTGAGGCACCGCAGTGTGCGTTGGTTTACCGCTCGTGGCTGACTCTACACCACGTCCTTAAGCTCTGGGTGATGCCTGCAGATGTAAGCCGGCACATTTGTGGTGTTCCCAAAGTGCTTAATCTGCATTTTTCAAACCTTACACACTGTGAAGCTCATGTCAAGCTTGGTCTTCCTGGGCAAGCTGCAAAGAAAGTAGGGACGCACCAATACCACTTTTTTCCAGACCAAGTACAAGTACTTACATTTGAGTACTTGCCGATACGGAATACCGATGTGAGTACTTAATAATACCATTACAGTTCTTAGTTACTTTTGAAAATGTGCTTTATTGTTGTTGTCATTAGTCTGACTGGAACAAGGTGCTGCTACTGACATGTAATGCATTGTAATGACCGTTACTCAATCAAACCACCAGAGGGCACCGCTCTTAATCAACCATACTGGGCAAGTACCACTAAGAAAAGTAAAGTTTTTAAGAAGAAGAAGAAGAGTCAGTAATAACAAACATGGAGACTACAGAGGAGGTAACACTAATGTGGATACTAACATTGATATTGATATTGATGAGGGTAGTTGTCATAAATATGTCAGTCGTTTTTCTCTAACTCACACAGTCGCTCTTTAAACAGATCCTATACCTCCACGGTTCCTGGTGGTATTCTCCGTCTGGGTATGCATCCGCGAACACCTGGAAAACAGATGGAATGTACACAGAGGACGGACAGAACGCTCTGTCCGTATCTGTCTGTGTCTTTAACGTTACTTGCAGTCAGCATTACTTTTGTCACTCATTTATTTTGAAAAATCTCCACACTGCTGACATTACTCCTCCACCGCGTACCTGCTGCACTTATCTGTGAATGTCACGCTGCTGTAAGTGGTATCGGTGCGGCTGTATCGGAGTACTTTTACGAATACAAGTACACATGCTGAGTACCGGACCCGATACCCAATCCTGGTATCGGTATCGGTGCACCCCTAAAAGAAAGTAATGGTAGTCTAGTTCCACCCTTTCCAACCTGACAATTTATATTGAAATTAGGAATCAATTATCACTATCTGTGCAGCCCCTGGTGGGAAATGACTCTAGGAAATAAATTGTAGGAGTCATTTTTGCCAGAATGGCCATGAAATACGCTGTGAAATGGGCATTAAATTCTGTTCTAAGTAGTCTTAAGAAGGTCTTAAAAGACTTAAATGTAACTTGTAGAAACCTGTAGGAACCCTGTATATATGAGTTGCCTTTTATACTCGATTTAATGCTTTATCTAATAATCTATTTTTCTAATATCAGATTTCCACACAGAAAAAGTGGGTTTTGTTCTGTCAGAGCCATAGAGCACCACAGAGTGTGTGTCCTGGAGGCTGCTGGCAGCTGAAGAGTCAACAGATGAAGCTGTGGCAGCGCTGCTTTAAAACTAGTTTTACAGACTTTGCTAATAGTTGGTGCTGATGCCTGGAGTCAGAGACACAAACACACGGCTCCGTTTTCATCCAAGTTCAGGGTTCAGTTGGTTTTGTTCCTTTGTGGAACCTCTCTCCCTCCTCCATTTCTGTCGAAACTCCACTGCAGCACAGTAACCAGCTGTGGAGTAACATATTACTGCCTGTTGGTTTAAGTAAAATACCTGCACAGAAGCAGACAAACACGGGTTTTTATACATGATGGGAACATAACACTCATCAGCACAGACTGAGCCCCTCATTTTCTTTCTCCTTATCATCATTATTTCCCCTTATCTTTGTCTGTTTTTGTTCTCTTTAATTCCGACAAAATAAGGCTGTGATCCGTAATACTATGAACTCAGGCTGCTTTAACTTTCTCTCTCTTATGTTACGTCACATCCGCTTTCGAGCAACATTGTAAACACTCCACAGTAATGCCTCTACATGTCACTAAAGTGTACTGTATGTGTTTTAAAATCCACTTATTAGAGCATTTCCTTGTACTTTAATTCCCTGTGGTTGTTAACCTCCAAGTCCTTTAAGATTACTTTTCTAATGGAAAAACTAGGGCTGTGTGATCTTACAACAGATTGTAATCTGTTTCAATTCATCTTATCCATCTGAAAAATAGATCATCTTACCCATCATTTAAACAAATAAATGACAGCATAGTCAAAACTTCCCTAATCACTGACATTCATTTTAAAAGCACCATTTATCAGTTAAATTACAGTATGTTTTTTTACACCAAGCATTTTGTAGCATTAATGTCATTATCACAGGTGGCTAAGGTAGGAGAGTTTATGTCAGACAGTTTATAGTTACTTTAGTGTCTAAGTGTTCAATTTCAATCTGCATTAACTTCCAAGGTTCTTGTAACATGTTGTTTTGCTGCTGTTGAGGAAATGATGAAGAATTACTGTATGTCTATTAGCTGCAGGTCCAGTTTCTGAACTCTGATGTGAAGTGAGTCTAATTTATGTTGATACTTAAGAGTTACACTATATGGACAAAAGTATTGGGACACATTGAATTCAGTTGTTTCATTTCTAACAGGGGTCTGGGATATAAAACAATAATGGCAAATATCATAATATAGTTTTATATAGTGATACGCATCATTGCATTGCATTGATTAGTTTGGTTTAAATTATCCTTGCTCTCAAAATGCCTCAGAGATGGTTTTTAATTAATTTCTCTCAACATTGATTTTGGGTTTTTTTGTTTTGTTTTGTTTTGTTTTTTTTTATCCATAACTATGATTTCAAATGTTCTACCTCTAAATGTCTACAATATTTTTCATGCTCTGACTGTTAATAATGATTTTCTACCACAACTAACCATCTACTTTCTTCACATCTCACGTAGGAAGAAAAATCTCCCATTAAACTTTAAGGAAATATTGATGTTTATAAACTACATGGACAAAAATATTTGGACACATCATGGCTACAGCTGTAAGATGCTCTGTTCATGATGATTTGATGTAAACATTAATATTTCCTTAAAGTTTAATGGGAGATTTTTCTTGTTCTTCTGTGTTGAAAGAAATTAAAAACCATCCCTGAGGCATTATGGAAGCAAAGATAACAATTTAAACAAATCTAATCAGTGATATGCAATGATATTTATCACAATATAAAACTATATTATGATATTTGTTAATATTGTTTTGTATCCCAGACCCCTGTTAGAAAAGAAACACCTGAATTCACTGTGCCCTGACACTTTTGTTCATATAGTGCATGTTAGTGTAAAAACATTATTAATTCATTATACTACTTAAATGGGACACTGTAGGCTACCATAATCTTAGTAATTAATGGAAACATTGTATGTACAGGAAAATATGGATTTGATTTTTTTATTTCATCTATATCAAATAACATTGGTCCAAAATAACAGGGAAATGCAGAGGTACTAGTCAGAAAAGACACACAGCCTAAACCTACAGGAAACCTTCATTTGGTAGAGAGTTGAGAAAATTGTGATTCAGGTTGTGGATCCTGATTTTCCTCCAAAACATGGTCATATGATCTTTAGGTTACACTGTCCAATCTAATGAAAACCATTATTGAGATGT